>NW_027185791.1:7465079-7495663 GCF_028583685.1 Petaurus breviceps papuanus
ATAGATAGATAGATAGATAGATAGATAGATAGATAGATAGATAGATAAGATATTATGGACATATATTAGATATTCCATATATGATCTATAGATGAGGATGAAAAAGAAAGACAGAGACAGACTCTATAATGATTTATGTGGCTTGGTCTCTCTGTGAGCTGTTCCTCTGAAGGTCTGAATGCCACTCATCTAAAGACTCCTTGTCCTAAGGTAATGGGAATGGGGAACTGGTGAACAGAACCAAATCTACTCTAAGACAGAATGTACTGATTTCAATCTTTTTTCTGTTCAGTTCCCCATTTTACTGAAACATAATGAAATCTGCTCATCACTGAGAAAGTCTACCTGCTGAGGCCAATGCTTTTGCTGGAGGCATTCATTGTATTTTTGTTTGGCTGCTGCTGAGCAATAAATTGAACACTCAGAATAGTTAGTCTTGTGCTCTCTTACTAGTTACTATGGCTAGACAAATGCAAATGATGCCTTAACCAAGGCCCACTACTAGTATAGGGAAGATAGTACCACTGTCTGTGTGCTTTTCTCTGGTAAGATGCTTCCCTTTAAGTGATTGGAAATTTTTTTTTCCTCTGAAGCAAAGGGCCATATAAAATTGATCTTGAATTCCTACTAAGATCATGTTAACAGTAAAACAGAGTGAAACTATCACAACAGAGACTCACAGCTCTCAAAATGATTTCTCTGAACAAGGTAAATATGGTCCAAGCACCTGAAGTTGCCAGGGGCCCAGAAAAGGGTAAATTATGAAAGCCAAAAAGGATATATTACGCTTTAAGGAAAGAAAGTATCTCTAGTGTTCTCCCCATTGTAAAAAGCAACCTATTTCAGGAATGGTCATCCCAGTTTGATTGCTGCCAATTTCAAAGGAATTCCTAAGTCCCTGACTTAGAGAGTTAGGCAAATTCTATGAAATTCAGCAAACAGAGAAAGACACCAGAAGATGGTACTTGTGGTGGGCACAGTATGGACTTTATTAAAGAATAAATCTTCCTTTTTCATGGTTTTGTTTTTTTGCTTTTTTGGAGGGCAATTGGTGTTAAATGACTTGCCCAAGGTCACATGGCTAGTTTTTGTATTAAGTGTCTGAGGTCAGATTTGAACACAGGTCCTCCTGACTCCAGGGCCGGTGCTCTACTCTCTACACCACGTAGCCAGCCCCCTTTTTCATGTTTTTTAATCCAAAATCATTTTTTTCAAGTTTTAGAACCCTTATCAAGAAACTTATAGAGGAGGCCAAACAAAATGAAGAAAAGATCTTCACATCTCCTTGGTAGTCCAAGTCAAATTCTTATAGTTTGGACTATATTCCCAGAGAGGAGTTCTCTTTTGACCCAGTTATACTTTGTGGTTTGGGGATCATTGAGTATAGGTAGTAAAAAATAGGAGTCTATGCTATTCTAGGGGGAAAAATGTGAGATGAAATCTCATTCTAAAATGTCTTGGTGAGGAAAAAGCAAAACAAAACAAAAACAAAAACAAAAAACATACAAGTCCCCTTGGGGTAACTGATGAATTGCCTTAATGTCAAATGACCAAGGGTTGAAACAAAAAGTAAACCACTAAATAATAAAAAGGCATGAAGAAGAAGACACCTCATAGGAATATCTGCACTTGGGTCAACCATGTGACTTTAGACAAAGCAAATATCAGCAACAACGCAAGACTGTAATGATTACCTATAAAGCATACACTGTATTGGCTTTTGTAGATATTGATTTGATTCCTCTCCTTCTGTATGGTTCCTCTGCTGTTTATCTTAATGTCATCTTGAGAATTTTACTACAATATTAGGGTTGGCAAGAATGTTGGGATTTAGAAATCTATCCTGTATGTATCCTGAATTGCTTTTATAAGCAGTTATATCTGTTTTACAGAAAGGAATTGTTTTCTGAGTCCTGGACACCACTGCCAGTGAGGATAATGTGTATGCATGTGTATGTATGTGTGTATGCATACATGCATGCACACAAATGTGCAGATAAACAATCCTCAACATGTATAAATGATTTCTTCATAAAGAGAGACTTAAAGAATGACTAGAGAGATGTGTTTAAATTCTGGAAAGATATAGTCAGAATTTGTTTGCCTTTGAATTTTTTTGGACACCACTGAGACATGATTGAATTTTGATTTCTTTAAAGGGAAAAGAATGTTCATCATCATCTATGTTCTGTGCAAAGACAAGGCTAAGTGAGACAGGAGACCATGTTCCTATCTTGCTCTTTACTGCCTGGATCTATAGAAGGGCACAGGAAAGTATCCTGGAGACAGTGCAGTCATCTGTTTGATAGCACAGTCTTTACACATGAGTCACAAAGGCAAAAATGTCAATGGCAAGGATCCAAGTGTTTTGAAAGGCAGATGGGCACAAAACACACTCAATGCTGTCATCACTATTCTCATCATTGGAAGGCTTGATTTCCTGGTTGTTGCTGTTTCTGATATAATAAATTCCCAGGAAAGAAAAATGACCCCATCCACAATCTGCTTCTATTTTAAACGTTTTACTAAGAAACTGATATCAACAAACATCTCAAAATTAGCACATAGCGCATGGATATGATAAATATTTTTCATGTTATCTTCTTCATCTACAACATCCTGGACTACTATGGAAATAAACCCCTGTCCAGATCAAAGTTCAATTTATCATCCTTCCTTTCTCAGGATGGTAGGGAGAATTGCTGACTCATGCCTCTTTTATAAAGAACAGCCCCAGACTACATAAGACTACTTTAGTCTTCCATCTTCTTAGTGAATGCCACCATCTTTTGCCAATATATCATGATGGCCAGGTGAGTACCACCATTAAAAGTACTCCAGGGCACACATGATTCTTGATTTCTGATTCACTATTAGACTATTAGTATCATCTTGGCCTTGGAAGACAGAAGGAGTCTTTGGAGGTATTCAATATGCTTCTTAGGAGTTTAAAGATTCATGTTGAGCAAGAGGGAAATATGGAACGTGAACTGGCCTATTGCCCAAAAAATTCAGATCCATGTTCTCTTTGTAGAGTTTACCCACGGGGTGGGAAGTTTTGAATTTCTCAGCTCCCCCATGAAAAAGTATATAACAAAATAATTTCCAACCTTCATGGCGGGAGAGGGGGTAGTGGATATCAGGGTACTTATAGACTGAATACTAATGATCTCAGTTCCAGTGATTTGGAGGCTCATGATGAACCTCATAGAAACAGGGGTGGGGATCAAGTGGAGTAAAGTGGGTTCCAAATGGCCAAGCAATTCAAGCAGATCCTCACACAGTCATATCTCACAAATGAAACAAGCTGCCTGGTCCTGAACACAAATATCCAAAGTGATTATAGCAGACAACATAGCCACTTTTCCTCAACCACCTACCAGTTTCAATGGATGACTGTCAAAACTGCCTCATGAATTTAGATAACAAATCCATTTTTTGTTGAATGTTATTGCCAGAATCAATAAATACTGTCTCAACTATTAGTCTATAAAACCACTTAAGCTTCTTTGAACTCTCTTGATTTTTGCTTCAAGAGTTTGGGGTTTGTTTGTTTATTCTTTTTCCCTTCAGAAAATAAAGATATTCAAAAGTAGGTCCTTTGACACTTTCCCAATAACACTAATTTTTCTTCTGAGTTTTTCCTGAAAGGACAAAGGTCATTTTTTTCAAAATATTCCTATATTGGAATTATTATATTTCTCTCTAGTGAAAAATCTGGTCTTGATCAATATCCACAGGGATGGCATTTGTGTACAATTCAAGGCATCTAGTCTTTATTTTATCCAAAGGTGCTGTCCCTCTGTATGATTCAAAGTAACTAGCCTTCACTTTACCCAGAGGGAAGGATTTCTTTTGGGAATTGAGAACACAGGTGCAGACTCACTTGCCATTAAGTAATTAATAGATATATATCCAACATAAAGAGCTTTTCCCTGGCTCCCTCCTCCTATGAGTTCTCTGTGCAGATGTATGTCTGCTCCTCACCCTTTTGTTAAGGTGCCTCTTGTGCTCAATAAGACTGAATTCTTTCCCTGTCACATTCATACTCATTCCCAGATCATCATCGACTTTTAGGGCTAAGCGAATAGAAGTTTGGAGTTTTAGGTTCATTAACATTGAGTCAAAAGACTTGGTTTCAAATCCTAGCTGGTTCCCTTACTGCCTATGTGTCTTGACCAATCACATAACATCTCTGAGCCTCAGTTTTCTCATCTGTAAAATTTAGGTGTTAATGTTATTTACCTTAAAGATCCCTTTCAGCTCTAAATCTACAAGCCTATGAGCATAAGGTCTTCTGGTAGGATGCTGTATAAGGCAACTAAGTGGCATAGTGGGTAGAGTGCTGGGACTGGAGTCTTAAAGACTCTTCTTCCTGAGTTCAAATCTAGTCATTGGAACTGATTAGTTGTGTGATCCCAAGAAAGTAACTTAACCCTGCTTGTCTGAGATCCTCATCTGTGAAATGGACTGGAGAAAGAGATGGCAAACCACTACAGTATCTTTGCCAAGAAAACCCCAAATGCAGTCACAAAAAGTCAAACACAACTGAAAAAAATGACTAAACAATAACAACAAGGATTCTGGGTGGCTCCAATGATGAACCAAGCCACGTTATTTTCCATCCATATGTTGGGGGCGTGGGTGAGGGTTGTTTGTTTTTTTGTTCCTTTATCTTTTATTTGAATTTTTTTCTCTCCCCACTAGTCACTTCAAAGGTAGGGTTAAAATAACAGAATTAAGGGTATTTTGCTCTCAGATAAAGTCTAAAATTCCTCGGAATGAAAAGAGCAGGGAAAGGGGGCATATGCACTCCATCAGCAGCTCTGTTTCTTTGCTCCTGGTCCAACTCTGTTTCCTAAAAACTCTGAAAGAGAACAATTAGCAACTATTTTGCATGGAATTTAGTCACGGACATATTCTGGACTGTGTAATCCCCAGTGAGTGATTTTATTCCTGAAACAGCAAGCATACTAATCTCTAATGGTTGTTTAATGACCAAATAGAATGTGGATAATGAGGCAATTGAGATTTGATGAAGGTGCACTTTGGGGGGATGGGACCAGTGCAATGGTACACTGCTATCTTACCATTAAATTCAGGAAAAAAAATCTCTGGCTTCTACCACTTACACAAGCATGGTTCTAAAGAGTATTTCAAGGCATTTATAATTATTTTAGAATTAAAGCTTCAAGGATATATTAAGACTTCCCCCATTCCTCAAAAGGCTCAACCTACAGGCATGGGTTTTACTCTTCCAACCATACACATCGGAGCCTCATGTGTTGTGAACAGGTCCTGCTCTGCTCTAGAAGAGAAAGAAACAGTGACAGTTATTATGTTCCATAGTTCATCTTCACAGCTGTGATTCTGAGACATATTGTTGTCTTTTCCCCTAGTCTGATTTTTCATGACAAATGGTGGTGCAGTGGATATTGTTCTGGAAATGGAGTCAGTAAGACATGATTTTAAATTCAACCTCACACCGTAGCTGTGTAACCTGGGTAATTCATTTAACTTCTGTTTGTCTCAGTTTCCTGTATTGTAAAATGCAAATAATGAGACCCTTTACCTAACAAGGTTGTTCTGAGGATCAAATGGTATATTTGTACTGTCACATAGTAGGTGTTATATAATTATTTATTCTCTCCCCTTCCTCTTTAATGGTATCAATTAGTAACAAACACTCCCATCAAATCCCTATAGCATAATGTTTCCAAATTAACTTTTTCAATTTGCCTTTTCCATTTTTGTAGAGGAAAATATTCCTTTTTCTCTCTTCTAGGAAAGCATAGCTCTAGACTATTTGTAAAATGAATGAATGAATAAACATCTATGCCTAAACTGAATATTTACTTTCTCAGTTATTTATGTCTAATATTGAAAAGTTGCTGCTGGTTTCACAGGGACTAGGGTACTTCAACTATTTTCATCTCCATTGAGAGACTTCTATATTCTGGATTTAAGAGGTCTGGTTTAAGTTCAGTTCTGGGGTTGCCTGGCTTCTAGTGAAATGGAACTTAGGGTCTTTTTTCTCACATTCATCAACTCATTAAACCTCCAATTCAGTGCCCTGGGGGAAAATTTAATTATAACTTAGGCTATAGTTTCATGTCCAGAGTTTTCCCAAAAGAAGGGAACATAAATTACGTATAGTACATGTACTTATTTTCTAAACACAAAAAGAATGTTAAACACAGAACACTCAAAAGCACACATTTCACAAGAAAACGATTTTAAAACAGTGTTCAGAAATTTCATTTCTAACTACTGTTACTTTCTTCAGGAAAGCTGCTACTTAAACTTCATAAGAACATAAATCAGTTTGAAGGCATATTAATGAAGTATTTTTAAATTTCACCTTTGGATATTTCACTCTCCAGACAACTCATTGAGAGAAAATAATTTTACATTATTATACTAATAACTAATTATTCATCTGTGAATCTTTTCCTCCTATTCTTGTGAAGACCCAGCTCCTAAAAAGGTCTGTCAGTCTCTGCAGAGCCGAGCATAACTAAGTAAGGTAATCTCCCACCCTCAAGGCCTGGGCCAGGAATTTTACTTTTGCCTAAAGTAAGGGCAGGGACCATCACTTTCTTTTTCCTCATCCTTGATCTCTCCTATTAGAGTTTAGGGCCACCTAACCGAAGCAGGAGAAAACTAGCCAGAGAAGTTCAAATGAAAATTACAACCCCTGTCCAAATACCTTGAGGTTGCTGAGTCTCATGATGAAGCCATGTTCTCAGGAGGAGGAGCTGAAGACTTTTAGCCCACCTTCTCCTTAAATGTCTACCAATCAGGGCTGCATTTCACCTGTCATGGAAGGTCTTTGTCAGAAGGAAACACCTGACTTAAGGTGTTTCATAGTTTCACTTGGCATCTTTGATTTACAAGAGAAACCATTGAGCATCAATGTACTGATTATTAGCTAGCTTAATTAATAAATTGTTAATATCATCTGGAAACCTTATCTGTTGGGGTTTTATTTGCTACAACATGCCTGGTAATAAAGCAGTCCAGACTTAGACTGATCTTCTTCTTAGCAATAATCTTTGATGAAGAAATTCCCTTTGACACTATTTAGTTTCATTCAATAGACCCAGGATCTCCAGACCTCAGAAGCTCATAGAGTTGTCTTCCTAACTGGATACACCCATCTTGAGATAGATACTCATTCATCTAGTATCAGGAAAAATCAAACATAAAAATGGAAAATATAGGCTGGGGCCCATGTACAAAGCCTAGGCAAGGCATGGTTTTGGATGCTCCTGGAGAAAAAGAGAAACTAAGAGAGAATAGGACAAATCATGTCTTGCTCCCAACCTCTTCTCAGGAAATAATTCAAAATAATTACAACCAAATTTACATCCATAAGGAAAAAGAGGTAAGGATGTAGTCACTCCCTTTTAAACATCTACTGATTCATCAATTCTTCTCGCTTCACAGCAAGTGAGAGAATTTATCATTTCAAAGTGAGGCAGTTATAACTCAATGGATAGAATGCTAAGCCTGAATTCAGGAAGACTGAGTTCAAGTCCAACCTCAGACACTAACTATGTGACCTTAGGCAAGTCATTTAACTTCTTTTTACCTTGGAGGCAGTTAGGTTATTCAATTGATAGTGCTAGTCGTAAATTTGTGAAGACCTGAGTTCAAATCTGACCTAAGACTCTGTAATGCCAATCACAGCAGCACAGATGAGAACTGCTGCTGTGCATAATTTCAAGGGTCTAATTGCATAGTATAATGAGGTCTCTATTTATTCAGCAATAAACTGGGGTATAACATTCATAACAACATCCTTAAGTAAAACATATATACACATATGCACACAATAACACTCAGTATATCATATGGCACATAGATATATCATTGCATTCAGTAGCATTTCCCACAGCTTCTGTTTCTAGGAAAACAAAGCTTAACAGGGTTATAACAATATTTATACACATTACCAGCACCATCATCTCAATTCACTCTAATGGTTCTTAAAAGGGGCTTAAACTAAACCTCTTTTCCATGGGTGGACCTCTGCTCTTCTGCTCAATTCATTCATAAAGACCAACAGGGCTTCTTTCTGAGAAATTAACACAGATAAACAGAGTGAGTGAAAACATCACAAACCTTCTTTCTGTTAAGCCTTCCCACAAGCAAGTTCCCCTAGCTTGCTCATGCTCACTTCTCTCTGTCAGACTAAGTAGAATTTAATGTCTGTAAAAGAAAATGAAATATGCTAAAAAAAAAAATAAAGTCAAAAAACAGGAATAATGGAAGAAATTATCTCATATAAAAAAGTGACCTGGGAAACAGATCAAGGCAAGATAATTTAAGAATTATTGAACTATGGAAAAAAATTAAAGCCTATACAATATATTTTAGGAAATCACAAAAGAAAATCACCCACTTTTTTAGAACAAGATGGCAAAGTGATAATAGAATTTGCAAGTATTTTCCTCAAAAACAAAGAAATAAATGAAAAACACACACAGGAATCTTCTATGAAAAATGCCAATTCACTTTAATAAATGTGATTCAGATGTTCACATTTTTTAATATTTCATTCAATGTTCAAATATTAAAAAATCATTCAAACAAATTATACTGCAAGAATCCAGAAAGAATTCAAGTACCAATGATTCAGAGTCATGATATGAATTATCTACCACTATAAAGGAGAGATTAGCTTGAAATATAATATTTCAAAAGACAAAAGCCATAGACTTAAATCTACCCAGAAAAACTAAGTATAATCCTATATAGGGGGGAAATATTCCTTAAAATGAAATAGAAAACTTCAAAGAATTCTGAATGAAAAAGACAGAGTCAAATAGAAACTTCAAAATATAAAAACAAAAGTCAAGAAAAAACACAAAAAGGTAAATATGAGTGAATAATCATAAGGAACTTAATAAGAATGTCCTGTTAATATTCTAATGTAAGAAGGATATGCATATGTCTCCTCAGAATGCTATTATCAGAAATAATAAAGGGTGTTTAATAAGACAACAGATAGATATGCATGTATTCATACAGACAATATGTGTGTGTGTACAAAGGAAGGAAAGGGGGAGAAAAGGAATATGCTGGAGAGAGAAAGAGTGAAGGAGGGAAAATTATATTGTATATATTGAGTATACAAATAGACTACACAAACATGAAGACATTGGTCCTCACTTTCATCACACACACACACATACACACATACACACAACTGGGTGAAGGAATATATTTCACTCAACTTAGTAACAGGAGGGAAGTAAGAAAGGAGAGTGGAAGCATATTAGATAGAGTAAGGGATTAAGTCTAAACAAAAAACCAACCATAAAGGGATTTGAAAGGAAGAAAGGAAAGAAAAGTAATCATTAATTGGTCTCTGGGTAAGAAAAAGTGAAGAGAGTCTGGGAAACAGTAGTAAATTACATCATACCTAGACAAATAATGCTGAACACACACCTACTTCTTTATCATTCTCCTACTTCTTGACAGAGCTAGATTAAAAAATTTCAATAGGGGTGGCCAGGTAGCACAGCCAGTAAGAGCACCAGCTCCAGTGTCAGGATGACCTGGAGATTGAATCCCTCAGACACTTAACACCCACCCAGAAACACCTGGCCATGTAACCTTGAGCAAGTTACTTAACCCCAATTGCTTAGGAGTGGTGTAATGGGAATGTAAATTTTTAAGATCTTCCCTGGCCCTAGGCTAAGGTGCACCTGGAGCCTGGGGTGGGAGGCTTGTTTTTCAGTAGATACTTTTTGATTGGCCAGTGGGTCCAGAAGATTGTTACATTCTCTGAGCCAGGAGAAGGCTATATAAACCCTGATTTGAGGCTTTGTTTTGGGGATCGCTTTGAAAAATGTTCTGTGATTTGATCAGATGAGACTCTGGAAAGCCATTGTTGAGAGCCCCCCGGCTTTGAAAAACCCAGATGTTGATTTGGTATGGATGTAATGGTTGGACAGTTTGGATATCTATCTACCTGATCTGTTTCTCTGTCTTGATAATTCTATCTGTATACTCTGAAGTTCGGGGTGCTGACCTTTTTCCCCTAAACTAGGTAAACGATACAGATTTGACTGATTAAAGTAAGCTTGTTAACCCATTTTGAGTTGCTTTCCTTTAACAAAGCAGATCTAAGAACATCTGTTGGCAGCCACCCTGGGAACACTGGGGTGTTTGCTGATGCAGGCGGCCAGGTGGCTCAGTGAGTAAGAGCACCGGCTCCAGTGTTGGGATGATCTGGAGATCGAATCCTGGGCTCAGACACTCAGCACCACACCCAGAAATAACTGGCTGTTTAACCTTGAGCAAGTTCCTTAACCCCAATTGCTTAAAAATAAATAAATGAATGAATGAATGAATAAATAAATAAATAAATAGATGGATAAATAAATAAATAGATGAATAAATGAATGAATAAATAAATACATACATACATAAATAAATAAATAGATAGATAAATAGATAAATAAATAAATGAATGAATGAATGAATGAATAAATACAATTCAATAAACACAATAACCAGCCATTATTCTAGAAAACTCATGATAAGCATGCTAAACACTCCCTGATATAGAGGTGGTGGACTCAGAATTTAACTTGGTGTATTTTTTTTACCATGGCCAATGCAAGAATTAATTTCCCTTGATTACATAGATTTCTTGAAATAGTTTTCTTTTTATTTCTTTTTTAATTGAAGCAGAATGGAAGGGAGAGAATAATGTTTTGGTTAAACAAAAAAATAAAATGTTTAAAAGAGGGAGAATATGATAAATGCAGCTGAGATTTGAAAGGAAACAGTTAACTAGCAGCAAATCTTTGCATCATGTGTCTAATAAAATTCTCATTTCTAGTTTCTTT
Organism: Petaurus breviceps papuanus; assembly: GCF_028583685.1. NCBI lineage: Eukaryota > Metazoa > Chordata > Mammalia > Diprotodontia > Petauridae > Petaurus > Petaurus breviceps. The sequence goes on from NW_027185791.1 coordinate 7,475,945, forward strand.
TTTTGATCATGGATTTCAGGCAGTCCAATAATTTTTAAATTGTCTCTCCTGGATCTATTTTCCAGGTCAGTGGTTTTTTCCATGAGATATTTCACATTGCCTTCTTTTTTTTTTTCATTTCTTTGGATATGTTTACTAGTATCTTGATTTCTCATAAACTCATTTGCTCCATTTGCTCCAATCTAATTCTGAAGGAATGATTCTCTTCAGTGAACTTTTGAAATTCTTTTTCCATCTGGAAAATTTGACTTTTTAAGGCATTTTTCTCCTCATTGCCTTTTTGAGCCTCCTTTGCCATATGAGTTAGTCTATTTTTTCAAGGTGTTATTTTCTTCAGTCATGTTGTTGATTCTCATTTCATAATTTTCTTGCATTGTTCTCATTTCTCTTCCCAATTTTTCCTCCACTTCTATTATTTGATTTTCAAAAAAAAATTACGCTCCTCTATAGCCTGGAACCAGCTCATATTTTTCTGGTTCAGGAGCTCTGACTATGCTGTTTTCCTCCTGTTCAATGCTTTGATCCTTTTTGTCCCCAAAATACAAGTGTAATGTTGGATTGCTCTGTTTGCTTTGCTTGCCTATGCCACTACTCAATTACCTGATCCCTGAGCCTTTTGCCACAGCAGAAATGTGAGCTTTATCCCAAATGCTGGGGATTTCACAGCTGCTGGAGGTATTAGTTGGGTGCCCTCTCTGAAGCTTCCAGAATGGCCAGAATACTCATGCACCCCAGGACTTCCATCCTAGACAGCAATCCAGATCCAAGCAGGTTAAAGCAAGAGCAATTACCTGTCAGACTGGTCTCTTTGTCCCCCTACAATCTGCAGACCAGGAGCTCTGAAGCTGCAATGTGGCTGCAGCTCTGCACAGCAGCAATACCTCAGCTGCTTCTTGCCCTGGATGTAAAGACCAGATCTCACTCAGAATTCCCAGGTCCCAAAATCCACACTGCACTGACCTCTCACTTTGTCCTTGGCATCTATGTGTTGATAATTCTGGAAACCACCACAGCTGCTCATGATCTGAAGTCCCTCCAGCCAGCAGCTGGTCAGGCAGCCCTGAGGCTTAAACCTCCAGCTCACATGGGGTTTGGGTCAGCTCCCAGAGGGCTGCACTGGCTGCTTGCTGCCAGCCTGCCAGGCTGTGCTCAGTGGGAAGTCAGCTTCTCTGTGTCATTTTGTGGGTTCTGTAACTTCAAAGTTTGTCTAGAGTCATTTTTTACATGAATTGGAGGAGGTGGGAGCCGGAGCTGCTTGGAAATCCTGCTTCTACTCTGCCATCTTGACTCCTCCCCTAATAAAAGTCTCATTACTAAGATACAGAAGGCAATGTTTAAAAAAATTTTAGAATAAAAGTCATTCCCCAATTGATAAATGTCTAAAGAAAGTCTTTAGTCTGTTTCCAAATAAAGAAATCCAAGCTGCCAAAGGCCATATTTCAAGAAACCAGAAAAGAATATGACCCACTTTTTTATAACAAGATGGCAAAGTGAAAATAGAAAGAATCTATGCCTAAAATGTTACTAAACACTGAGTATTCTCTACCACAGAAATACTACTACTACTATTACTACCACTGCTACTGCTACTACTACTACTACTACTACTACTACACCTACATTCCAAAGAAATAAAGGAAAGAACAAAAATGTTCCTGTGAAAAAATATTTATACAAGCTCTTTTTTGTAATGCTAAGCATCTGTTACCTAAGGAGGTATCTATCAATTGTAGAATGGTTGAATAACTTAAGCTATATTAATGGAATAGGATATCATTGCATAATAAATGATGAGAGGCATAGTTTTAGAGAAACCTGAAAAGACTTAAAAGAACTGATGCAGAGTAAAGTGAATAGAGAATGAGGGGGAAAACTTACTTAAAATAACAACAACATAATAAAGAAAACAACCTTGAATTATTTAAGAACTCTAATCAATGGAAAAGCCAACCATCAATTAGAAGAACAATAATAAAGCATGGGATCCACTTCCTGGCAGAATGATGATGGACAGAAGATGTAGAATGAGGCATTCATTTTTCCATGCCCAAAGTAGGGAATTGTTTTGCTTAACTATACATATTTCTTACAAAATTTTTTTTCAAAAGGGAAGGAAGGTTGAGAGAGAAAATAAATGCTTAGTATATAAAAAGTTCAAACATAGCAAGAAAAAATAAACTCAAGTATTAATATAGTTCCAGATGCCATGTTATAAAGGAGATAATGAGGAACTAAAAGTAGAAGGTTCCAGGAAGAACTTGCCACTGAAAAGAACATCCAAAGTAGTTGAATCAGGAGGCAGCTGAGGCATGGTAGTTTAGTCCAAAGAATCAAGGATGAGGAGGTCAGATTTGGAATCTGACAAAACAGAAAGATAGAGAACAGGACATGAACCAATGGGTGTAATAAGGCTTTGTACCTACCATGACTAGCTTTTGGAGTTAATGAGTTCCTCTCCACTAGAACTCTCCAAGTATAGCCTAAATAACTACCTGACAGGAATGTTATGACAGATTACCTATCAGATATGATTTTGAATAGAAACAGATAGTTTACGAGACATTTTAGGGTCCTGAGATCATGCTTTAATAATAATATTTGTAATTTAGCTCCTCAAATAATAGTATTTTGGTTACTTCAGTTGTGTGTCTATCCTGTTTTAAGTTGTAGTAACACTAGTAAATTTAATCAGCAGCATCTTTCCATCTTCCTTAAGACATTTTGGAATAGCTAATTTACACACTCTTCCTTGCCCCAATCTCAGTTTATCTCATTGTCTTGTATTTGATTTTGTTTTCCTTTGATTACGTTTCTATTCAAGCCAAAATGTATAAAAATTTAAGACTGCTTTCTTTCTAACTGTTAATCAAAGACTTGTAGCATATATCTTCATAGTATTTCTTTAAAAAATCGTTGCTTAATGGTAAATTATCCCCAAGACTGTTACAAGTTGAAATGTGTAAAATTAACAAGGATTTGGACTTTTCACCTCCCAATGGTTTATAATAAACAATCATTGATTTACGGCATTATAACTTCCATGTTATTTTCCTTCTCGCTTTACCCTGGAGTTCCTACCAAATAAACTTTACTTTAGTTTGGTTTTTGCTTTTTCCTCACAGTGGTTAAGTTCAATAATGCCTTAACATTAAAGAGAACATATCTATTAACCTTGTTGATATGCAAATATTTTAAGTGTGTAATGTGCTTATATTTGTATTAAGTATTGATGAACAAAGATGTCACAAACTTTCATTAGATGTTGAATACCAGAAAAACCAGCAGGAGCTCAGGTCAACACAGAAGATAGAAGAAACAGCAAAGAATTGTGCCAAGTAAACCAATATAAACTCTAGTAAATTGACCTGAAACTAGACAGTTTTATGAGCAGGGGAGTCACAAGCCAGTGTGAGCTCTGGTAATTGATGACCTGAAGGCAAATCCCAGCGCAGACCTGTCAGAAGTGGGAAACAGATCCACAACCCAAAAGGTTATAGCATAGGAACATGAGGACTAGCCATAGCAGGCCTTGAAACATTATAAGCCACTTGAAGTAAGCAAGTTCCAACCACCACATCTAAGAGTCTTAGAAGTGAACAGAGCAAAGGAAAAAACACTTATCCAAGAGCTGTGACTAAAAATATGAGCAAATAGAAGAAAAAGCTCAACAAAAGAAAGAGAAAATGTTTTGTGTAAAGAGAATCCAAACAGGCAAATCCAGTAACTAAAAGTAATCTCACAACTACAAGCAGAGCCTCAGATAGGGGAAAAACAATTTAGTCAAAATTTCTGACAAAAGTATTTCTTCTTATTGGCAGAAATGAAGCCAAATGGCATGAATTAATGAATGAATGAATAGAAAATAAATAATGAACAAAAATAAAGTAACGAATGAATGAACAGACAAATGAATGGATAAGTGAATAAATGAATGGATGGATGGATAAATGAGTGAATGAATAGACACAAATGAATGAGTGGATAGATAAATGAATGAATGAGTTAACTATAATGAATGAATAAGTGAATATATAAATAAAATTGGAAATGAAATGAGACTTTAGGGAATAAAAAAAAAGAGAAGAAAAAACATTGAAGAGAGGATAGATATATTTATAAATGATGGACTTCCTATAAGCAGTAGAAGGTAGAAGGAACATATCTAATACAGTGGATAAGCACTTGACCTGGAGTCAGGACAATCTGAATTCAAACTATCTTCAGATACATTTTAGTTTTGTGACTCTGGCTAAGTCATTTAACTATTAATTGCTTCAGTTTCTTCATCTAAAAAATCAAGATAATAATAATACTTATTTCCCAGGATTATAGAGAGAATAAAATGAAATGTTTGGGTGTTTGGCAAACTTTAAATCATTATATGACATTAGTTATTGTTACTGTTAATAATTATTTCCTAACATTTATAAGAGCAAACAAAAGTCAATGACAAGTAATATTAAAACAAAATTGAGAATCTGAAAAAATAGAAGAAAATTGGAAGAAAACTACACTACACTTTTATTTTGAAACCATAAAAATCATAAGAATAAATGGACTATTCCATAACATGGTAAATAGTATATATCTAATACCAAGAATTAGTATAAAATTTCAAAACTATTAATAACTGTAGGGAAAGGTGCTCCATATCATCAATAATAAAAAGAAATATAAATCAACTCTGAAATTTCAGCTCACACCCAGAAAATTGACAAAGGTAACAAAAGTATGGCTTAATAGATTGACAGGGTTGTGGAAAAATATATTAATTCAATGCAGGTGGAGCTATGGATTGGCTCAACCATTCTGGAAAACAATATGGAATTTATTATAATGTCCATACTTTCTCATTTACATGCACCTCAAGTTGATGAATAACAAAAAAGAAAGAATTCATAAGCCCCAGCATATGTATAGCCACATTTTTCTTAGTATCTAATAACTGAAAAGATATACAACATGTTTCTCTCCTACTCAATGTATTAGAGACAGAAGCTGAGTCCAGGTCATTCTCACTCCAAGAGTAGCCATTACTCCATGTTATCTTTCACGAGAAAGATTTCAAGATGGAAGCAAAGATGATTTGTCCTTTGAACAAGTGAGGGTTCTAGCCTGGACAGAGAAGTTTTAATCCTCAGTGTCCAGTTGAATCTAATGACTTTCTGTCCCCCAATTCCTCTCTATCCACTACATTGTCATACTAAGGCATAAATGGCACCCTCGAAATATGAAGGACGATATATGCCTTCTTTAATCCTGATGTTTCATCTAGGAATTGACTTAGACTAGGGTAAAATCTATTTCATTAAAGGACTAAAGGAAAATACAGTTGAATAAATTAACATGCACAAATAGAAGGAAGGTGATTCTGGATATCTAAGGTAATAGGTAACATAATTTATTAATTTCCAAAAAGAAAAAAATGCTGGCCCTCAAAGCCTTGAAATTTTTTTTCTTTCAGTGTAATTAGTTTCATAAAAGTATTGATGTGGACCTCAAATCATTAAAAAAAAAAAGTAGAGTTGGCATTTATTAGGGATATGCTGCCTCTACCATATACTGGTTTAATACAACAATTATTTAATTTTCAGTTTGAACACACACATATATCACAAATTGGCAAACAACACAAATCAGGGCTTGATTTATCATCTCAGTGATTGTTCAGAATTAAGAGAGTTTTAGAAAAAATGTGAACAATGCAGATAAACTTAAAGGTTTTCCCAAATTTTCAGAGAGCTGGTGGTCAAATAATTATCAATACACCATTGCGCCTTCTGATGATGAATTTATGCTATGCGATATTTGTAACTGAGGAAATATACCACTGAATACAACTCATTTGGAAGCAAAAGGAGGGAAAAATTCAAAGTACAAAAAAGTCCACACAAAGTAATATACTAACATAATCCAACCTTGTAATTTATTTTTTACATCTGCCCATAAAAAGTCCATTCAGTCTACTAACTTTTCATTCAGTCTGACATATTTCCATATTATTTTTAGATAGTTGAAACTCCTTCTACTTCATCACATCTTGCTATGTTATGAGTTTTCCTTAGAAAATATTGTTTTCTAGTATTTCCAAGAAAATTGAACCAAAATAAATTAATTTTACTTTTATTTCCCTAACTTTTTATTTCTTTCACATACTTCCTCACTGTCATAGAAGGACCCTGTTTTAGACTCTAAGAATATATGCTAGGAGTATCTTCTATAAAAATAAAATTAATTCAATTCGACAAATATTTGCTAAATAACTGTTCTTTATAAGGCTTAGTCAGTCAATAAGCATTTATTAAATGCCTACTTTGTGCATATAATGGGGAAACAAAGTGAAGCAGAAAAAGGTCTCTAATTTCAAGAAACTCACAGGGATGAAATAATAAATACAGTAGCTATGAAAGGTATAGATCATTAATTTTGATACCAGGGAGAATAAGAGAAAAAGTGAGATTCAGTATGTTGTGAAAAAAAATGAAGGGAACATGATTTTTTTTTCCCCTAGGGATGAATAATGCACGAAAGATTTCATATAGGAGGCAGTTCCTGACTTGGATCCTGAAAAGGAAAGAGACACACTAGACAAAGATGGTGGTAGAGAGTAGTCTAAAAGGGATGACATACATGAACAAAAGAGGATAAGAGTATTCAGGACAACAATGGGGAATGAAGGAGAGTATTCTTCTATAAATGGAATATGGACTATATGAGATAAGGCTGGTCATGTAGGCTGTAAGATGAACAGTTAAAGTTATGAATGACAACATAATCAGGAGTTTATGATGTGTAATTTTTTTTTAATTTATCTAATATGTTGAGACATTTTGTTCTTACACCACAGATATTTCCCAACCAGATAACTCTCATCATGAAATGCATTCTCTAAAATAAAATCCACTTGTAACACTGGTGGGTGCAAGTGTCACTGTGGAGTATGGTATTGGTTGGTACACAATCCTTTCTGCTTTCTCCTCGTATTTAATCTCTTCATATTTATTTTGTATGTTGGTGATTTGTGTGTACTTGTATCTCGCATTAGAAGGTGAACTCCTTGAATGAATGGATTGTGTTAAGCTCTAATTTATGTCTCCTTCTATTTTTCCAAAGAATAATATAAGAATACACTCACGACTTTGCTTTTCTTTCTTTGAGATGCAGCTCAGATACTACTATCTTCTGGATTAAGTCTTTACTAATTCCCCCATCTGCTGGTGTTCTCCCTCCCTGACTACTTTGTATTTAACTACCTCATATTTATATTTCTTATTCTCTTTATATTTTATATATTTACATGCTTTCTTGCTGTCTCCCCCATTAAAATGTGGCCCCCTTGAGAGGGGGGATGTTTTCTGTTTGTCTTTGGATACTTTACCTTGTAATTGATTGGGCAAGTGCCTCAATGCTGGCTTAATATCCCTAACTTGTCATTCACCTTTTTACTCAACTTCCTATTATCTGGAGCTGGGTAGGGAGCATAGTAGAGAAGTCAGAGAAGTCCCAAAGTAGTGTAGCCAGTTAAAAAATGAAAAAAAAATGTCCGTTCTGAGCCCCCTTCTTAAACAGCTTTTGGAGTTCATGGCTCCAGCCTCTGATTTGAAGGGCAGAGGGTAGTGATAAGTTGTGAGTAGCAAGGCTGAGCCAATCTTCCAGGATAATGATGAGGGTTTCCCAATCATGAACTTCCTGGGTCGTAGTAAACAAATCATAGAAGTCCCAAAAATTTTAGCCAGGTGGGAATTTTTTTTAATTTTTTTATCCCATCACACTTTCTGTTCACATTTCTACAATAGCTCTAATTTGCCTACTACATCATGCCTACATTCCTCAGCTTCATGATCTGAACACATTCTGTTCATACAATCTTATTGCTGACAGTTTTAAAAGTGAAACTTTCTACTTATATTAGGAAATTTTCTTCACTATACTCTTTAAATACCATGGACAAGTCTTTACAAGACACTGAACAGTCTTATTTATGCGTTTTAGCTTTACTCAAAATGATCTTCTCCAGACAGAAGCAGGATTGTATGAATTATGTTGAAGCAGATGTGGACTTTGTTAGCACGCATGCACTTCTATCTGTTCTGCCTTCTTACTTATCTACCTACCATTTCCTCATAGAATCATAATGTTAAAGATGAAAGGAAACTTCTCTGGTTTTCTAGTATTCACTTTATTAGTGTCCAACCACTGCCTATGACTCTGCGGTTACTGCCAGTTGCCACAGATTTTCCAGTGAAACAGATCCCATCACCAATGAGGGTCTGAAACTTTCAGGTGTCATTTTCCTGAAATTCCCAGTCAGTACAGCTGAATCTCTCTCATTGAAACTGGAAAGTGTTGTGACCCCAAGGTTTCTAGCTGAGTCTTACCTCCATTTCCCATCCCTTGTTGCGCACCCAGCCAAGTCCTGCGTGGTCTCATAAAGGAGAAGACAAGTCATTGGAAATGGAAAGAGGTACAGCTTTATTGTCAGGACAGGCATGTTGTTAAACCTCTCCCTCCATTCTCTAGCTCCCTCATGCTTCAGCCCTTAAATCCCCAAAGTGCACTTGCAGAGCTCATGGACAGCTCATGAAGGGAGGTGGAGGGGCTGGGAGGTAGGCAATCAGAGAACAGGGAGGCTATGTCCAGAACAGCTTGCATACTCCTGTGCACTTGCCCTTAGTCCCAGAGATTAGTCTCAAGGTAACAGGGTAAATTGCCAGACAGCACACAATCTGGGTGCCTCAGCACTTCCCAGGGGTTAGGGTGCCCTGACTACAGATGAGATCAGCACATATTGCTGATTGCTCTGTATCTTGTTATGTCAGACCTGAAGTCAGACAGGCTGCCTGAGACCCAAAGAGAAGCTACAGGCCCCAACAGAAAAGAATAAGAGAAAAACCACTTTCTTAGTCTCACAGAAACTTAGGTCACTCTAGAAGGTTCTTTATCCTTGTTTCCCTCTCCAGGTTGTGATATTTCTCATGATCCTCAATATACTAGGTGAAAAGAAGAAGAAGGAATAATTTTATTTACTTTTCTTCCAGACTCTCCTCCTGTTACCATCAGTAGGTAGTCACTTCTCCTGATTTTATTTCATTTTTTGAATCCAGTACAAATTCTTATTACTTGCCTCTAGGTCACTCACTTCTTTATTCAAAGGAGTTCAATAATACTTAGTTCACAATCTTCTTCTCTACCTCACATTGTTAACTTTGATGCCTCTTTGACTATCCTGATCCTTAGCTCCGAACAGGGATCTCACTATCATCCATGATTGTGCTAAACCCATGATCTTTGTATGAACAAAGGGTCCTGTACTTCCCTTCTCTTAATATGAATAACTCAATATTTTAAGTAGCCTCCATTTCAATGTAAATTGAGGGTGACACATTTACTTTCTTGCAATTGGGATCATTCCCAAATCCCCTTGAAAGACCAACCATACCCAACAATTGTTTCTCGTCCCCATGATGTTAACTTTACAGTAAATATGTTTTTGTTCTGTTTAGAGACAGTAAAAAATCTTTCTGCTACATGCCCTATTCTGGTATGTGGGTATAGGGAGCACTTCTTTAAAATCCTTCTCCTAACCATAAGTCTGTGAATAAACTTCTTTCTGACTTGCATTAAGTTGTGTTTTTTTTAACTCAACAGATTGGCTTCCTGACCAGGAAATCCCAAACAGGGACTGACTGAGGAAAAGCCATGGGCTCCTTCCTTCTCCACTTCCCCTCTTCGTGTCAAATGGAATATATGAAAATGTCCCTTTATAACTATATTTAGCGGACTGGAGAGCTTGCTGTCCACAAATTCTACACTCATCCAAGGTATTACTTTTTTGTTGTTTTGTCTTGTGTTTTTTTTTTTGGGGGGGGTGTGCTGTGCCAACAGATGTCTAGAAGTGGATTTAATAATTTCTGTTGGATATATCTATGAGAGGGTTTTCTAATTATCTATGCTGTCTGTTCCTGAAAATGTATGTTTCTCTTTAAGTCTTAAGACTCTGAAATCTCTCAGAGTGATTGGTTGTCTAGTGTTGTCTCTGGATTTGTTTTTTTGAGGAGAGGTGAGCCATCTTTCAGATCTCTCACTGTTCCTTTGGCAGAGACCTACAGGTAAGACCAAAAAAAGATGTGGCTGTGAGTAGAGAGCAATGGAGAATTCCCTGAACAAGTCACTCCTACTTTTTCTTTTTTTTCATACGTTGGCATCTATTATTTAAGCTGAAGAACAGGTGATGAGGGGAGTGGGGGGGGCAAGGAAAGAGACAGGGAGCCAAGAGCCTCTCATCTGTGTCTGCTCTAGATGGGGATGATCTTGATTTCTGAGCCTTGGTCCAGGGCACACAAGGTAACACACCCTGAGATGAGAGTCTAGGGGTACAGGTTGAGGAAAACATTGGGGGTGGACAGAGTTACACATCCAGCCAAAGGTGGGGGCTGGGATTCTCCTTGGATCAGCAGCACTGCTTCCTTTTCAGAATTGAAGCCTAGTGATAAGTCCCATTCCAAGTGTTTCTTATAAAACATTCTTGTAGTTAAAGTCTTTGTGCTAAAGAATTCTTTCATCACCTTTCCAACTTCTTGTACTTTGCTTCTAGTTTCTTTGAATATGTGTCCAACTTGTAAGCTGCCTGCTCAAGAGCAGCTACCTGCTCCTCAATTAAAGTGACCTGATCCAGATATGGTTGAAGGGCTGAATGTTTCTGGTTTAAGGCCTTTAGGTTTCTACTTATGTTTACTGCAACAGCTTTCATTTCTAGATACTTCAAGCTAGTCAGTTTGTTCATTTTTTCCACAAATTTATAATCTTTACTGGTGGCTGTCAGCTCACCCATCAGGTACATGGCCATTTTGGAGAATGTGTCCTGGCACAGCTCCGTGATGTCTGCCTCGGCGGGCTCTATGGCCTCCTCAGCCATCTCCACCACGACATTGTCTAGGCCAGGGAAGGGAGGAAGGAGAAAGGATGGAAAGAAGGACAGGGAGGGAGGAGGAGGGAAAGAAAGGGGGAGAGGGAAAAGGAGAGGGAAGGGGATGGGGACAAGGAAGGGGAGAAAAGGAGCTCTGAGCCTGTCTTTATGTGATGGACCAGGTCTACTTAAGCAGGTTTCAGAAGATTCCAATAACTGTAAGATTTATTATTCTCCCAAGATTTTAATTTTCTTAAAGTCTAAAGTAGTAAATCCAAAAAAGGAGAAGTTAATTGGGAAGCTCTTGCTGATGGATGCAAGGAAGTTTTCAAAAAAGAGAGAAGGAGACAGAGATTAAAAAAAAAAAGATAGAAAGAGGCAAATAAATAGAGAAAATTATGTCAAAAGTTTGTTTTGTCAAAACAAGTCTGACTTGTTGTATGTCTGTGTGTCTTTTCATTTATTTTCACTTTTTTCTTTATATGACTGTCCCTTCCTCCTTTCTAAACTTCTCTATTACTGTCAAGAATGTGAAAATGCTACCAGGAACCCAAGTTCTAAATCTAGGGGTCATCCTCAACTCATCACTATCTCTGATTTTCAAATCCAATCTGTTTCCAAGGTCTGTTAATTTCATCTGTGCAATATCCATTTAATATGTCCCTTTTTTTCCTCTGGTATTGTCACCACCCTGTTTCTTATTGACTGACCACCTAATGGCCTGACAGGCACAGCAGGGATTTTAGGGTTGACTCTCACATAACGCTGCCTTTAAAACTATGAAGATGATGAAACAGAACTATTACTCTTTGCAGATCATATAATAGTGTACTTGGACAATCCTGGATAATCAATTAAAAGACTAGTTAAAATAATTAAAAACATTAGCAAAGTTGAAGGATATAAAATAAACTCATATAAATCATCAGCATCTCTAAGTATTATCAAGAAAGTAAAGTAGGGGAGGCCAGGTGGCTCAGCGAGTAAGAGCACTGGCTCCAGTGTCAGGATGACCTAGGGAATCAAATCCGGGCTCAGATACTTAGCACCACACCCAGAAATAACTGGCCGTGTAATCTTGAGCAAGTTACTTAACCCCAATTGCTTAAAAACAAAAAGTAAAGTAGCAGAAAATAGAAAGACAAATTGCATTTAAAATAACTGTAGGCAATATAAAATGCTCAGAAGTCTACCTGCCCAGTCAAACCCTGGAACTCTTTGAACACAATTACAAAATACTTCACATAAAGTCAGATATAAAAAAAAATTTGAAAAATATTATTTGCTTATGGGTAGGCTGAACCAATACAATAAATGGGACAATTCTACCTAAATTAATTTGCTTATTCAGTGTAAGAATAAATTGCCAAAAATTATTTTATATATTTAGAAAAAACAATTTTTTAAAAAATCATTTGGGGGTGACTAGGTGGCACATTGAGTAAGAGCACCGGCCCCAATGTTGGGAGGACCCGGGATTGGTTCTGGCCTCAGATACTTAACACCGACACAAAATAACTGGCCATGTAACCTTGGACAAGTTATTTATACCCAATTGCTTTAAAAATAATCTACTGGAAGAATAAAAGGTCAAGAATATCAAGAGAATCAAAGGGGTAAAAAATGAAAACTGGCCTAGAAGTACCTGATTTCAAACCCTATTACAAAGCAATAATCATAAAAACAATCTGCTACTGGCCAAGAAATAAAGCAGTAGATCAGTGGAATTAATGAGGTACACAATACACAGCAATAAATGACCACAGTAATCTAGTGCTTGATAAACCTAAAGATCCAAATTTTGGTCAAGAACTCCATATTTGACAAAAACTTCTGGGAAAACTAAAATAGTTTGGCAGAAACTAGGTATAGCCCAACATTTCAAACCATATACAAATATAAGGTAAAAAAAATTAGTTTGGGCTACATAATTTTTATTTATTTATTTATTTACTTTTAGTTTACAATATTCAGTTCCACAATCCCTTGAGATACAATTTTTCTCCCCCTCCTCCTTCCTCTCCCTGCCCCCACCTCCATAGCAGCATGCAATGAAATATAGGCTCTACAAATACCTTCACATTAAACATTAGTCAGTTTGTAAAGAAGGATTATAACCAATGGAGTGAACAATGAGAAAGAGGAAACCACCAAAAAAAAGAGAGAGGAAGTTTCCTTCAGTGTGCATTAAATCTTTCTCTGGATATGGATCATCATGAGCCTTTTGGAGTTGTCTTAAAACCTTGCATTACTAAGAAGAGCCCAGTATATCAAAGTTGGTCATCACACATATGTTGTGTCTGTAATTGTGTACAAGTCTCTTCTGGTTCTGCTCTTCTCACTCAACATAAGTTTATATAACTCTCTCCAGGTTACTATTAAGTCTGTCTGCTCCTCCTTTCTTATAATAGCATAGTATTCCATTACATTCATATATCACAACTTGTTTTGATATTGCCCAATTGATGGGCATCCCCTTGATTTCCAAGTCTTTTGCCACCACAAAAAGAGCTGCTATAAATACTTTTTGTACATACAGGTGTTTTTCCCACTTCCATGATCTCTTTGGGATACAATCCTAAAAGTGGTATTCCTGGGTCAAAGGGTATGCACTTATTTATAGCTCTTTGGCATAGTTCCAAATTACTCTCCAGAAAGGTTTAATCAGTTCACAACTCCACCAGCAATGAACTAGTGTTCCAGTTTTACCACATCCTCTCGAGAATTTATCATTTTCCTGTTTTGTCATTTTAGCCAATCTGACCAGTGAGATTTGGTACCTCAGAGTTGTTTTGATTTGCATTTTCTAATCAATACTGATTTAGAGAATTTTTTCTTATGATTATAGATATCTTTAATTTCTTCATCTGAAAACTGCCTGTTCATATCCCTTGACCAATTATCAATTGGGAAATGACTTGTGTTCTTACAGATTTGAATCAATTCTTTGTATATTTTAGAAATGAGATCTTTATCAGAGACACTGGTTGTAAAAATTCTTTCCCAATTTTTGACTTCCCTCATAATCTTGGTTACATTGGTTCTATTTTTACAGAAACTTTTCAACTTAGTATAACTAAAATTATCCATTTTGCATTTCATAATGCTTTCTAACCCTTGTATGGTCATAAAACCTTCCCTTCTCCATAAATCTTACAAGTAAATTATTTCTTACTATTGCAGATTGATTACAGTATCAGCCTTTATATTTAGATCATGCACACATTTTGACTTGATTTTGGAATATGGTGTAAGATATTGGTCTATGCCCAGTCTCTGCCATACTATATTCCAGTTTCCCAGCAGTTTTTCGTCAAATAGTGAGATCTTATTCCAAAAACTGGGATCTTTTGGTTTATCAGACAGTAGATTACTATAGTCACTGACTGCTGTATCTTGTGTACCTAATCTATCCCACTGATCCACTACTCTATTCCTCCACCAATACCAAGTTGTTTTGATGACTGCTGCTTTATAATACAGATTAAAATCTGGTATGGCTAGCTCACTTTACTAGCATTTCTTTTCATTAACTCCCTTGATATTGTGGATGTTTTCTTCTTCCAAATGAATTCTGTTACTATTTTTTCTAGGTCCATAAAGTAATTTTTTGGTAAATTGATTGGCATGGCACTAAATATGTAATTTAATTTAGGTAAAATTGTAATTTTGGTAGAAACAGGACTGCCACGAGGCTCCAGCTCCTATCACCTCCAATTCATGTAAAAGGGAACTCTGAGAAATCTATGGAACTACAGAACCCACAAAATGACACAGAGAAACTAAGTGCCTGCTGAGGACAGCCCACAGGCCAGCAGGAATCAGCCACTGTAGTACTCTGGGAGCCTACCCAAGCCACCAGCAAGCCAGAGGTTTTAGCCCCATAGAGGCCCTGACAAACCACCAGCTGGAAGGACTCCAGATGACCAGTAGCTGTGGTGGTGCAGAATTATCAACACATAGATGCTAAGGACAAAGAGAGAGGCCAGTGCAGTGTGGACTTTGGGACCTAGTAGTTGGGAGTGCATTGGCTTTTGCCCCAGGGGTGAGAAGCCACTAAGGGCTGCGGCACAGCCACCACCACGTGGCATCTTCAGCTCCTGACCTGCAGAGTGAGGGGTAATCACTCTGGCTTTAACCTGTTTGGATCTGGATTGTGGTCTAGGGTGGAGGTCCTGGGGTGTGTGACCAGCTTGCCAGAGCATGGGGAGGCTTCAGAAAGTGCATCCAACTAATGCCTCCAGCATCTGAGAAAACCCTAGCATCTGGAAAAAAAGCTCCCCTGTTTGGTTGCAGTGTCCTACTGTGGCAAAAAACCCAAAAGTCAAGTAATTGAGTGGCAACATGATCAGGAAGCAAAGCAAACAGAAGAATCTGACATTAGACTCCTATTTTGGAGACGGAAAGGATCAAAGCATGGAACAGGAGGAAGACAGGTGGCTCAGCAAGGAAGAGCACCGGCTCCAGTGTCGGGATGACTTTAATCAAATCTGGGCTCAGATACTCAGCACCACACCCAGAAATACCTGGCCATGTAACCTTGAGCAAGTTACTTAACCCCGATTGCTTAAAAAAAAAACTGCTTGAAAGTCCTCTATTCCACTGAATGACCATATTTTCCCCTGAAACATGATACTCAGTTTTGCTGGGTAGGTGATTCTTGGTTTTAATCCCAGCTCATTTGACCTCTGGAATATCATATTCCAAGCCCTTCGATCCCTCAGTGTAGAATCTGCCAGATCCTCTGTTATCCTGATTGCGTTTCCACAGTATTCAAATTGTAATATTCTCTCCTTGATCTGGGAATTTCAGAACCTGGATATAATATTCCTTGGAGTTTTCTTTTGGGGATCTATTTCAGGAGGTGACCAGTGGATTCTTTCAACCTCTATTTTGCCCTCTGGTTATAAAACATAATGGCAGTTTTCCTTGAGAATTTCTTGGAGGATAATTTCTAGTTCTTTCTTTGATCATGGCTTTCAGGTAGTCCAATAATTTTTAAATTATGTCTCCTGGATCTATTTTCTATGTCAGTGGTTTTGCCAATGAGATATTTCACATTGTCTTCTATTCTTTTATTTGTTTGGATCTGTTTAACCTGTTTGGATCTTGATTTCTCACAAAGTCACTAGTTTCCATTTGCTCCAATCTAATTCTGAAGGAATGATTCTCCTCAGTGAGCTTTTGAGATTCTTTTTCCATCTGGCAAATTAGGCTTTTTAAGGCAATCTTCTCCTCATTGCCTTTTTGAGCCTCTTTTGCCATTTGAGTTAGTCTGTTTTTTAAGTGTTATTTTCCTCAGTCAGTCTGTTGACTCTCATTTCATAATTTTCTCGCATCGTTCTCATTTCTCTTCCTCATTTTTCCTCCACTTCTCTTATTTGCTGCTTAAGGTCCTCTATGTCCTGTAACCAGCTCATATTTTTCTCAGAAGCTCTTGGTGCAGGAGTTTTGACTTCACTGTCTTCCTCCTGTTCCATGCTTTGATCCTTTTTGTCCCCAAAATAGGAGTCTAAAGTTGAATTGCTTTTCTTGTTTTGCTTTCTTTTCCTGCTCATTTTGCCACTCAATTACTTGACTTTTGGGCTTTATTCCACAATAGGACACTGCCACCAGACAGGGGAGCTTTGTTCAAGATGCTGATGTTTTCTCAGCTACTGGAGGTATTAGTTAGGTGACCTCCCTGAAGCTTCCACATGCTCTGGCAAGCTGGTCACACACCCCAGGACCTACACTCTAAATCACAATCCAGATCCAAGCAGGTTAAAGCAAGAGTAATTACCCTTCAGACAGGTTTCTTGGTCTCCCCACAGTCTGCAGGACTGGAGCTAAAGCTGCTACATGGCTGCCACTGCACAGCCGCTGTACCTCAGCCATTTCTCTCCCCAGGTACAAAGGATGACCATACTCCCAAACCATTGGATCCCAACATCCACACTGTACTGACCTCTCACTTTATCCTTAGCATCTATGGGTTGATAATTCTGGAAACCACCACAGCTGCAGGTGATCTGAAGTCCCTCCACCTCTCAGCCCCACCCTGAAGCTAAAACTTCTGGCTTGCAAGGGGCTGGGGTCAGCTCCCAGACTGCTGCACTAGCCACTTCCTGCTGGCCTGCTGGGCTTTCCTCAGTGGGAAGTTAGTGTTATTTTGTGGGTTCTGTAGCCCCAAAGTTTGTTCAGTCACCTTTTATATGAATTGGAGGAGGTGGGAGCAGGAGCCCCTTGGAAGACTTGTTTCTGCTCTGCCTTCTACTTCTCCATCTTGACTCCACCCCCCATGCTATCTATTTCTTCCTGTAGCTGCCTTAACCACTCTAAGAATCTGGATGCTATACTAACTGGTGCATATATGTATAATATTGATATTATTTTATTGTTTATGGTGTCTTTTAGCAGGATATGGTTTCCTTACTTATCTATTTTTATTAGGTATATTTTTGCTTTTGCTTTGTCTGAGATCAGGATTGCTATCCGTGTTGTGTTTTTTTTTTAACTTCAGCTGAAGCATAATATATATTATGACAGTCTTTTACCTTTACTCTATGCATAACTCTCTGCTTCAAATGTGTTTCTTGTAAACAATAAATTGTAGGATTATGGTTTTTAATTCACTCTGCTTTCTGCTTTCTTTTTATGGGAGAGTTCATTACATTCACGATAACAATTATGATGTGTCTTTCTCTCCTTCTTATTTTCCTGAAGGATGCCTTATCACCCAGAGTTGTGCTAACACATGGGGTAGGGGATTTGGCTACTGGAAGATGCCGGCCCACCTTGTGTGACACTGAAACAGGAGGAGGTTCAGATGCTAGAGGATTCCTGCCCACCTGAGGCCACTCTGAAATTCAGGGATGTCAGTCTCTGGAGGACACCTCCTTGATTGGGACTGCAACATTGGTTTCCCCTGGCTATGTAAAGGTATGTGTGGGGTCCTGTTGTTTTGGCATTTAGCTGATCCACTACACTGGGTCTCAGAAGCTCCTGCTGGTTTGCTGATGTGGGGCTTCCTTCTGGCTTGTTGGAATGTCTCCCATCCTGGAACTGAGCTCCCTTATTTTTACCTTTCTTCATGCTCCTGCAAGTTTCCCAGGCTAAAAGACTTCTCCCTGTCTTTCTGCTGTCTCTGCTGCTCCAGGGTTTTTTCCTGGGGTGCTATATTTTGTCAGGTTTTTTAGAGTGAAAGGGATAGTGAGAGTGATTTACTGCTTAGTTTGCCATCTTGGTTCCTGGAAGTCCATTACATGCCTTCTCAATGCAGGGTAAAAATAGGTAAAGAAAGAGAGAATTTGGAACTCAAAGTTAAAAGAAAAGTTTAAAATTTTACATGTAATTGGAAAAAACAAAAAATTGAAAAATGGAGAAAAAGGAAAAAATATACAGAAATAAAAAAAAAAACTATGAAGACTTCTAGGACATACTATTTAGTCTAAGTAAGTTGATTGACCATCTATTTTAATACTTGTATATACTTTATATACAAGTATCCAAGGATTAAATAAATATTGCTTACTGGCTATAAAACTTACTAATAAACAATAAAACAAAGGTAAATAATTGTTTACAATCTATCAGCTATGAGTAAAGAGAAATTTAAATTTTTCATTTTTTAACCATCACTAAAACTGCTGACTTCTCAATTCTGAAAATGCAGTCCCAACATTCAGTTCTCTTAGGATACCAATTATGGTCTCTTCCCAAGAGTCCCCTTTATGTTTCTTCACAAGATAAGGTTCAAACACAGTTCTCTCAAGAAAGAATTTCTTCATTTTCATTGTCCCCTCTTAAAGCATTACAATTAATAGTCTCTCCAGAACAACACTTAATCTCCCAGGCTCCTCACAGACTTTTCATATAATGATGTTTAAAGCATATTTATATAAAATTGCATTTCCTCTTAAAGACATAGTAGCAGTTGACATGCAGTCTCTGTGGGAAAGGTTATTGAAGCTGGTATTATATTGCTTCAAAGCAAATTAAATATTTGGGAATGAATTTAAATTCATCTAATTATTGAGTAGAGCACAATATACACAATTTTTTTTATTTTCCTCTTCCTCTGATAAGCTGCAAAGAAGGGAATTTTCTCTTCCAACTTTCTCAATGACTTAATTGCAGAACGTAGGGAGTAGGGTGAGAATGCTATAGTAAGGTTTTTAGCTTTCAAACTAAGTTTAATCTAAACTTTTTATTCTCATTTGACCAGGCAGAATGAAGGGAAAGAGAACAGAAATATGCAAGGAGAAAATGTTTCTGCCTTGTTTATTAATTATTACTACATTCATAGTTCAGGATTGCAGCAAGGTCAGGTATAGTGAAGAACTATTGAAAATATTTATGACTAATAAAATATACATTGGTCATCCTAGAAAAACATAATGTCAAAGATGAAGTAGAAATTCACTGTTGAGAAAGATGAAAGTTTTCTGTATTGACTAGCAAGGAAAAAAGAAACTAAGTAAACCAGATTATATGAAATAATCTGAACTTAATAGAAAAGCAAAAGTGATTTTTTACAACGGCAAAAAAAACTAAAAAATATATTTTCTTTCAAGAGCTAAGCTCTAAGACCAGTTGAAAATGTTCAAATTGTCAACTCCCAATTTAAAAAATCAGGAACTTTACTCTTACAATCATCATCCCAGTCTGATATTCAATATCTCCTTAACATTTGTTACCTTTATTATTATCTATGAATGTACCCTGGGAAAGAAAGAAAGAAAGAAAGAAAGAAAGAAAGAAAGAAAGAAAGAAAGAAAGAAAGAAAGAAAGAAAGAAAGAAAGAAAGAAAGAAAGAAAGAAAGAAAGAAAGA
>NW_027185791.1:7496063-7549286 GCF_028583685.1 Petaurus breviceps papuanus
GAGGAAGGAAGGAAGGAAGGAAGGAAGGAAGGAAGGAAGGAGGAAGGAAGGAAGGAAGGAAGGAAGGAAGGAAGGAAGGAAGGAAGGAAGGAAGGAAGGAGGAAGGAAGGGAAGGGAAAGGATACTTTTTACTTTTTAATCTGGTAATGTAGTATCCTACCACACTAAGTAGTGACTTGTATAAAATAGCATTGTTCAAGATTACCAATGATTTTTATATTGCTGATTCCAATGATTTCTTTGTTCTGTTCCTAGATCTTTCATATCATTTGCTACCGTTTTTATACTTCTCTTCCCTAATACCCTATTATCCTTTTCTTCCTTTAAAAAAAACTACTTTATGTTTTTAACTTAATGATCATCAATAAATATGAATGTTTCAGTACACAATGGAAAATAGAAGATTATATGTGAAACTGTGAAATTCCATTACAAAATTTATTTGTAAAGGTTTATTAATTTTAACAGAGTGATAGCATTTCCCTTTTTGTTTTTAAAATATTTATTGTTACCTTTTATATTTATATCATTTACACTTTCCAATATATATTGTTCCCCTTCTAGAGAGCCATCTGTTATAATAAAAAATAATTTTAAAAAAATTCAGCAAAACAAAGCAAGCGATCCAAAAAACCTAATGTAATATGTAATGGTCCATTCTTGTAGTCCTCCACCTATTCTAAGAACTGAGGGAAGATGTCTTCCTACACCTCTTCTTTAAGGTCAATTTTTTTCCCAAGACTTCAATCTTGGTGGTTTGTAATTGCAATGGAGGAAGAAGGGACAGAGAAAATGGATGAAGAAATTATTTCCTAAGAGAATTGCATTTAACTCTTATCTTGTGAAGAAACATAAAGAGCCTTCTTGGGAAGAAATTTTAATTGGTATCCTGAGAGAACTGAACATTGGGGCAGATTTGAGAAGTCAGTAGTTTTAGTGATCGTTAAAAATGACCTTTTCTCATGGCCAATAGGTTGTAAATAATTATTTCTCTTTGTTTTATTGCTTGTTTATAAATGTTATAGCTAGTAAGCAATGTTTATTTAATCTTAGGAGACTAAAAGGAGTTTTATTTATGGAGAGAAATGTTTATGGGAAAAGAAGCTTATATGGAAAGTCATGCTTCATTCCCCTCCCACCTGTCTTTCTACCTCTCTAGGCTTCACCATCATGCCCCCAGCAGGGACTTTCTTGACTTTCCCACTCCCTTTTCTGTTCCCTTTTATGTATGATATCTTCTCATTGGAATGTAAGCTTCTCGAAGCTTCTAAACTCTCTTTCTTTTTCCGTGTGTGTGTGTGTGTGTGTGTGTGTGTGTGTGTGTGTGTGTATGCTCACAACACAAAGCACTCTTCCTGCAACATAGTGCTAAATAAATCCTTGTTGCCTACTTGCTGGTCAGATGAATCTTGTTATCATTTTGTGTAGTTCTATAAAGTGACTTTGCAGTTTTATTGGAATGGTCCTAAATCATAATTCAATTTACTTAAAATAATTATTTTGTTATATTGACCTAATTTAATTATGAATAACTAATAGGTATTTGTCTTCCTTTATTTCTTTAGAGTAGTTATAGCTGTATTTATATTAAGTGCTAAAAGCATCTTTAAAAATGAATTCCTACATATGTGTGTGCTTATGTACATTTATATTTATATACATAAAAATTTATATAATGTTCTAATAAATATAATAAAACACAATATAATATAATACAATATAACATAATATATAATATAATAATAAAATTTATGAAAAATATATATGTATAAATTCCCAGTATACCATTGGAATTTGTTAGTAATGTAGAGAAAGACTCATATTTTGTGGGTTTATTTTTATCCTATTGACATCATGATATCGTTTGTAGACATATTTTTTTCTCATCAGTCACATAGTCTAGTTAAAACTTCCACAGGACTATGATAATAACTTCTCAATCTCTCCATTCTCATTTTGCCAATCAATACTCCTTTTTTTCTTTTTGAAATCTAACCTTATAACTCAATTGCTCAGAAATGTTGGAGCCTCTTTATGGCCTCTTGGAGAAAACACAAATTTTCCACTTATATTTAAAGATCTTCTCAATCTGACTCCAATTTACCATCTCAGGCATATTTCACATTACTCCCCCTTCACATTCCAGACAAACTGGCCTATAAGGTATTACTAAAATATACAGTTTCGTTTCCTTTCTCTGGGACTTCACACAAATTATCTCCCATATCTGGAATGTATTCTTTCCTCAACTTTTCCTCTGTATTTTCATCTTCCTTTAAGGATTATCTCTATTTTTACCTCCGCACTTAGTATATGTCTATAATCAGTCAATCAATAAACATTTGTCAAGCATGTACTTTGTGTCAGGCATTCTTCTAAGTGCAAAGTAAAAAAACAGTCCCTGTACTCACAAGGAGTTTTACACTATAATGTGTGGAACAATATATAAATAATTTAGAAAACCAAGGTGATATATAGATATGCAAATGCGTATTTTGTCTGTATGGAGGGAGAAAGAGAGAGGGAAAGAGAAAGAGAAAGAGAGAGAGAGAGATTGTGGGAAACTCATCTTAATGAGGAAGACACTAGCACAATGAAGAGAATTGTATAAGAAACTGAACTTTTATTACAGACTGGCTTTTTTTTTTAAAGAATTACATATATTGGGGCAGCTAGGTGATGCAATGCCTGGAACACTGGCCTTGGAGTCAAGAATTGCATATATTAATCTTAACCAAGCAATGACATAATTACTCTATTTCTATCCCATTCTATACTTTTTTCTGTACTTTTAAAAATGCTTTGCTGGCAGATTTTTATGACTATCTCTTCTCACTAACCTAGCTTCTTCCATTCCTTTTTGGAGTAGAAACCCTCCTTTGATCAGCACCAAGCTTACAAATAAGAAAAAGAAAGAACTTGCCCTTAAAGAACTTGCAATCTAATAGGGGAAGGCAACACACAAAAAGAAACTGAAAAGGGTGGGAGAAAGTACTTGCTGCTAGGGCATGTAGAGGGTGGAATTGAAACCAAGTAGCATGGCTGGTGGAAATGCAGTCATCACACAAATCAACCTCCAGGTTCTATTTATTTCATTCCATGTCAGTTCATACAAGTAGAGTGGTGGTGATGGTTGTGGTGGTGGTAGTCAGAAGATTAGTATATATGAAATAATCAATAAAAGTGGACTAGATATGAATGAGCCCTTAAGCAATTTGAAAGTCTCAAAAAGGCTTTGAATGCCTAGAAAAATATTAGGTGATGCTACACATGATGTTGAACGAATCAGATAACCTTTGTCCGTATGAGTAAAACCAGAAGTCATTTTGCTATCTCAGATGTCAGCAGTAGGACAGTTCAACAGTGGTCAAATTCATCAGAGAAGGGCTTCTGAGATAGAGTTTCCCTGGAGGGAAGAAGAGTCTTCTCATTATTTTACTCTTCTTTTTCCCTTCCCTCCACTATTTACTAGGTGACAAGCTACTATAAACTTTTAAAGTCAGAAGATCAATAACGGCCAATGGATTTGGTAATAGTGTCCATCAAAGCTTTTTGCAGTATCCCAAGGGCAAAAGTGATTGACACCAGTGTTTCTTAGGACCTGAGAAACACTCTGAGGACACATAGCCTCGGGACATTATCCTAGTTGAAACAGGGTACCTGAATAAGCCACTCACGAACCATGGAATAATGAATAATAGATAGCATATGTGTCTTGCAAAATAGTTGTTATTTTATCGACTACCTTTAAAGAATGCTTGAGATACAGGGGTAGATTTCATTTAGACTTCAGCAGAACACTTGAGAATATATTCTACAAAATTCAGTTTGGAAACTAAACTCTGTGTCAGAATCAAAGGAAAATGATAAATATTAATCCATCAGTGAAGAAAGGTGTGATGTAACAGACACATATTTATTCCAATCACTTGAAATTCTGGGGAAAAGTTTGTTGGAAGTATACAAGAAGAGTGATCTGGACTCAAGTTAAAATGAAAAAACAGTCCATTTGTGGATGACATGAATTTGGAATGTTTAATGCATCTCCCTTGGAAGAGAGCTCTAACACAAAGAAAATAGAAATTAGAAAAGCTAGGTAGTCATTTTTCTCATTCTCTGCATTTTGTTCTCTCTTCCTTTTCTTTTTTAATCAGGAGCTTATTTTGTCTCCAACTTAATTTAGTGATGTTATTTTTTAAATTTAAAACAAACAAGCAAACAAACAAACAAAAAAAAAAACAATGTCCATTGGGGTAGCACATGCTTGGAATCTCTGCTACTAGAGAGACTCAGGCAAGTAGATGGATTCAGTTCAGGAGTCCTGAGCTGCACTAGGGCTAAAGGGATTCTGTATCTGGGAGGTCTGATACAAATGGTGAAACATCAGGAGGTGAGATTCACTAGGTAATCTAGCAAAGTGTGGATGGGCCCATGTCAGAAATGAAACAAGTCAAAGTTTATCTGTTTGTCAGTAGATAAATGGGTCCTATAAATGGCCACTGTACTTCCAGCCTGGAGAAAACGAGGACATTCAGTTACCCTCCAAAAAAACATTAAAGAAAAGACATTTTGCTTCATTAGATAATATACTATATAGCAAACTACTATTTCAGCCAGAGCCTACAGCATAATGTATTTGTATAGTGTGCCAACTCCCCTAAGCCAAGCATTTCATTTCATCATGTTAACATTTTTAATTAATTTTTTAATGAAAATTAATCTTCACTCCCTCTACCTCTCCCCATTGAGAAAGAAAGAAAAGAACTAACATACTTTTAAAAATTTTTTTGATTTATTCAGTCAATGAAAATAAACCTTCTCTTTCTCCCACATCCTATACACATACACAGAGTGAGCAGGAGAGAGACAGAGACAGAGAGAGTCAGGGAGAGAGAAAGACACAGAGTGGGACAGATATGAAAAGACAAAGAGATAGAGACAGACAGAAATGGAAAATGGGAGAGAGAAACAGACAGAGAGACAGGGAGAGAAAGAGACAGAGAGAGAGATGCTTCCATTGACCACATTTTAAAAATCTCTCAATTTGTATTCGGAGCCCATCACCTCTCTGCCAAAAGAAAAGTAATATTTCAATAAATTGATTAGAGTTCAAAAGTCTTTCAAACTGTTGATCTTCACAATAATGATATTATTGTATAAATTATTCTCCTGGTTTAAGCTAACATACTTAACAAGATAGCAATTGAAAAATTATATGTGTTATAAAAAATATATATACATATAAGATAAAAAGTTCATTCACATATATATTATTAGCAACAATAAAAAATAAAAGGATACATAGTTAATAGTCAAAACATATATTTACATTCTTAGAAACAATAAAAATAAAAGGATATATAGTTAATAGACAAAAACATTTATTAAGTGCTTATTATATGCCAACAATATGCTAAGCACTGAAGATATAAAGAAAGGTTAAAGACAATTATTGTTCTCACGGGCTAATGGGGGAGACAATATGTAAGTGACTATGTACAAACAAACCAGATACTGGGTAAATTGGAAATATTGAACAGAGGGAAGTCAATGAAAGAAGATCAGATAAGGCTTCCCAGAGAAGCTAAGATTTTAGCTGAGATATGAAGAAGGCAGAAATGAGAAAGAATTATGGGAATGGGGCACAGTCAATGAAAATGCCAAAGTTGAGAGGTAGAACGTCTTGTTTTGGAGCAGCAAGGAGGCCAGTGCTACAAGAACACAGAATATGTGGAGACTGTGATGTGTTAGAAAATTGGGAGAGTATGGGGAGGGAGAAAGCCAAATAGAGGATATTTTATTTCATCCTGGGGGTAAAAGGAAATCATAGGAGTTTATATAGTTGGGGGGTGACACAACCAGACTTGACCTTTAGGAAGATCATTTTGATAGCTGATGGGAAGACAGGCTGGATTAACATTAAGGCAGTTTACAGTAGAAGGGAAAAAAATATGAAAATTTTATGAAACATCTCCAATGGATCTGTCAATGTGAGATTCCCTTCACCTTTGCAGGTGGCAGACCATCTACCTTTTCTCATCCTCTGTTATCTTTGCCTGCATCTTCCCATTAATCCTCCCATAAATTTTGGTATGGTATAAACCAATTAAATTCATCAGTCCTATATTATTCTTATTCCCTGGCATGGTACCATAGTCAAAGAAAACAAAAATCATTGCATAAGGGCATGGAATTGTGACATAAAGATATAGACTGGATCACCAATTAATCATGTGTCTAGCAAGAAACAAGCTATTAGCGGAGGCGTCCCAAAGACCTAACCAAGGAACAGCCTCTAAACCTTCATGGCACAGATGAGATCAAGAAGAAACTAAATAGAAACCTCTGCTTTGTTTCTATTCTCCAGTCCCTACTACTTTCAACCAGTAGAAGAACAATTGTTATATGTCATACAATTGATCAAATAAGTGATGGTCTTAGGACTGGATAACTTATTTTCCCAGAGTATCATTGTAATGAGGTTGGTGTTTGACATCTATCTTGAAATGATTCATTTAGTTTTACATTTAAGCAGGCATAGGCAATAGCCTGAACCCTCCCTGTGACAAAGTTAATCACGTTGGTACCATGTCTGAGTCAGTTATTTAATGGTGCCAGCTGCTACTTCTATGAGCAATGAGATATTAAAACATTATGGACAAAGCAATAGTCTGAGTCAGTCTCTGTAATTTTGGATGTTAAGGAAGGTTTTGTTTCTTGTCCTGGTGTTTCAGTGCCTAGGATAATCTATGTCTTTCCAAAATGAATACATGTACCCACACAGGGTGTGAGAGTCATATCAAGGTAGTAGAAAAATAGTTGGTGAGTTGCTATAGTATATAATTGAAGTTAATCTATTTTATGTCATACATATATTCGTGATAAACTGTAAAAATTATTTCCTTTCATATTGAATAGGGTGTATAGGAGGATTTATTGAAAGCAAAGGCACATAGCAACTTAAAAAGGTTGGAACTTCTGCTTCAGGAAGTCTACAAGGCAGAGTAAGGATCTAGGACCAAATAGAATATTGGCCCAGAGTTCCTTGTAATCTGCTGTTATTGTTGTGATGCCTTCCAAAGAGGTTGGTTTTTAATTTTGTTGCTATTTTCTTTGAACAAACTTCATTCTCGCATCTTTGCTCCTTCCTGCCTGGTCAGTGTCTTGGATTGATCTATCTATCTATCTCTATCTATCTATACAAACTCTGAAGAAATTTTTTTGTGTCATGGACCAGTTTGGCAGTCTGTTAAAGCCTATGAACCCCTTCTGAGAATGAGGTTTTTCAATGCATAAATTAAAATACACAAAATTGTAAAAGAAAATATTTATTTTAAATACAGGCATCAAATTTTATGTATACATATATACATATATGTATGCATGTATGTATTTTCACAGACTCCAAGTTAAAAACTTCCTTTGAAGAGATTATCCTTAGCAGGTTTGAAATAGATGTTGACATGAAAATTGGGAGTTAGCACAATAAAATTCACTTTTAAACAAAATCATAAAACTAAAAGAAATATGTGTGTCTTACAGACAGGAGTATGTACTTTAGCAAGTCTAAAAGTCCAATTAATTTGGGGGAATGAGCAATGGAAGAAAGTTCTTTCTTCATTGGCCAAAATCAAAAATGTAATTTCATTCGAAAAGTTTCAGGAATGGAATGACATGTAATTTTTTTGGATTTATTTTTTTGTTTGTTTGTTTGTTTCTGCTTTTTTTGGATGGGGGAAGGCAGGGCAATTGGGGTTAAGGGACTTGCCCAAGGTCACACAGCTAGTAAGAGTTAAGTCTCTGAGGCCAGATTTGAATTCAGGTCCTCCTGAATCCAGGGCCGGTGCTCTATTCACTGTGCCACCTAGCCACCCCGACATGTAACTTTTTTAAAAATTTTATGCTAAACCTATTTCAATACATTGTTGTTAAAAACACATTTTCCTCCTCTAAGTTTGCCTGGGAAAACAATAAAACAAATAACATTCTTCACTCGCTTTGACCAGACTACAAATTATGTCAATTGTTTTCTGCCGTTTGATTTCTGCCATCTGTGCTTTGTTGTTCTGGAAATATCTATCTATCTACCTACCTATCTAGCACCTTATTACTATTAAGTTTCTGTCTTTTCTACCAAGAAAAGAAATGCTAGTTTTGTCTTGGATTCCAAGCTGTCAAGCTGTGATAGTCTTTCCATCTGCCCAGCAGGTTCATGCCCTCTGGATTGCTTCCTCAATTACTACCTGTTCAATTGCCATTATAGTCCTCTCTCCTAGCAGTTTTGGGGCTACCCTCATCATCCTGTGTCTGCTGCCAACAACTCATCAGGTTCAGTGCCCATACATGCCCAACTTATCCCGGGTAACCGAGCCCACCTCCTCTAGATTTAGAAAGCCCTCCATGAAATCAGATCAAGAACCTCATTGCCTATTCCCCTTTGGCAGGAATATATTCACCAGATAAAAGAGTCTAGAGAAAGAAAACAAGTTTGGGGATGCATGGCTTTGGCTCCTGGCCTTCTTGTTGCTACAATTGCTTTCCAAGTTTCAGGCAGGTCCTTTAGTCATGTAGACTCTGACAATTAGCTATCAGAATAAAAGAACATAACCAAGTCAACTTATAAAGCAAGGAAATCCCCAGATTGTTTGGTGGCGGGAAAGTGGCCTAGATAAAAGAACATCCTAAGTATTGTAAAAGAAAAGGTCAAGCTGGAAGAGGTGGGCTGGCATCACATTGCAGTGGGAAATAAAATGGTCTTGAAAAAGACAAGATGGGAATTTCTTTGGTTATAATGGAGAGATAAAAAGAAAAATAGATTTTAGAGGTAGAATGAGAACTACAAGTCATACTATAGTGATGTCAGGACCTATTCATAGTTTTTGTTTTGTTTTGTTTGTATAATGACAAGGCCTATAGGAAGTACATCATTTGAGGCAAAGCTAAGGTGAGCCAGAGGCTAGGAAGATAGCAGTATTCTACTACCTAGAAGAGCAAAGTGTTGTGGGCTACTCAGTGTCCAGCACTAAGCATGGTCAGAGACATGAATAAGAAATGACCAGACCATGTGAGTAGTTCAAGGAAGAACCATGAACTCCATTTATTGATTCTTAGAACAAGGTTTTTATAGAGCAAATGAGAAAATAGGACTCAAGTATTCTTACCATTACCTTAGTCTGTTGTATCCTGGAAGTAGTACAGAATAGGTAATTTGATAAGGCTTTGTTATCTAGACACCAAAAAAGTCTTAGAAAAGGTCAGTTAATTCCTTTCACATGCAGTCACATTACAAAGGATGCTCTGGAGAGCTGGCTTCAAGGCTGAAGCCAAAGCCCATCATTTGCATAGGAGCCAACTACCTAAGAATCAAATATTTTGGCTTTGAACAACTAAAGTCTTGGGGCAGAGCCTATTGGTCTCAGAACTCAAACAACATCGTTTTAAATGTAACCCATATCAAAAGACCCAAGGAGCAAGCTTAACAGAAAGCCTCGTGGTGAAGGGCCTTCTATAGAGTACATTGTCTGAGTCCTGAATCAGGCTTCCTTGAGTCCCCACAGCCAAGAACCCCAGAAAACACCCTAGAAAAAATTTTAAATGTATCATAAAGTGACAAAATAAATTCACCTGTAAGGTCTAGCACTTATCATAGTGCCTGGAATGCAGTAGGAGCTCAATAAATGTTAATTGATTGATTGATCGGTTGTAGGCTCCTCCACCCAGTCCAGAGGTACACAGAAAGACTTCTGGAATCATTCAGCAACCCTAAAGTAGATAGATAAGCTGTCTACTTTATGTTAGAAAATAGATCAAAAGAACAGTGTAAAGTAACCACAGGTCAACTGGAGAGGCTTAGTTTGGGATGGGCAGGATCCACACCTAGCAGAAAGAGAATGTCTAAAGAGAAAGGGGCTCCACAGATCCAAAGTAGAAATTTAGCAGCAAAAGAAAGGGCCTAAGACAAAGCTTGAAACAGAAGGCAGTCGGGGATCCCTGTGGCAAAATGGAATTCCTAAGTTCCTGGGTATGGAGCAGAAACAAAGTCTAGCATCTAGAAGAAAGAACCCCAGGCAGGCCAGGCCTGCACAGGGACAACCCAGGAGCCTGATGATGAGAAGACAGTCAAGCATTAGAGCATTCTGAGAGCATATAAGGACAAAGGAGGAAACTAGTCTTTGGCACCACAGTTAGAACTAGCCATTACTTTTTCACTCCATTTAGGAGTGAAACAAAATAAAAGCCCCCAACCGAGAACATGAAAATACTGAAATGGTCAAATACGGAAAAACAGTTAACAATACTATGAGGAAATATGTAGGACCCAGGGGTTAGGACCCTAGGAAGAATATGGTTCCATAACTAATCAAATTAAAGTTCTAGAGGGGAAAAAAATTATACCCTCAAAGACCACAAGAATCCCTGGAAGACATGAAATAAGAGGTACAAAATGGAATTTCTTGGTAGGAAAGAATGGCAAGGAGAATACACAAATTAGGAAAGATGGTGGAAACTCTTGGTCAAAAACTGAATTTCCTGAGAATTTAATAAACCAAAAGGAAAATAACTACTAAATGAGACAAGAAATATCTTTTTAAAAATCACAAAATGGAAAAACAAAAGAGGAAAAAATGTAAGAAACATAGTCTCAAAAGCAATTTACCAGGACAAAAAGGTCAAAGAGAGATAGCCTAAGGATTAATGGACTATGTGAAAACCACAGCCCACTTCTCCCGTTGTTTATTTGGATAAATGTGTTTTCTCACTATCCAAAACTATCTTTTGTATATCATTTGGTGGAAGGAACTAAATTGTCAAGTGCAGCCTAACTATAATACTTCACCTGGAAGTGAACAGGGAATGTGGCTTTTATTCTGAACCCTCTTAAAGAGTATCATTCCCCAACACTGCAAATACCTGAAGTATAGTTGATAAACATAATTAGATCCCAATACCTTTCTTGGGGACACAAGAAATAAGGATTGATTGACCAGCCATAGTTATCCTAGATTTTAACTGCCTTTGACTGCAACAGGATATTGGTGGCACAGCCAAGGTTTTCTTTTTGCTATTTATTGTGATAGAAATAAGTTTCCCTGGAGCAAAATCTCCATACCTATCTAAATATATCTGTGTAACTTGGAGCTCCCTGCATACTTTTTGAGCAGGCTTTAAGTTATTACATGAGCCAATCTACTTTATACATATTTTATATACAAGTGAGGAGACTGAGACAGAGAGGTTAAATGACTTTACCAAGGTCACAAAGCTAGTAAATGTCTCAGTAAGGATCAAATCACAACATTCTCTGATTCCAAGTCCAGGGCTTTATCCTGTGTACCAAAATCCAGTAATCTTCTCTTTTTTTTATTTTTAAAGCAATTGGGGTTAAGTAACTTGCTCAAGGTTACATGGCCAGTTATTTCTGGGTGTGGTGCTGAGTATCTGAGCCCAGATTTGATCCAGGTCATCCCGACACTGGAGCTGGTGCTCTTACTCGCTGAGCCACCTGGCCGCCCCCAGTAATCTTTTCATTACTCCATAGTTTTGACTTTGACAAAAGTTATCTTAATCTCTATGAAAGTAAGTTTATTCTTTTTTTAAATTTTATTTTTCTAAAACTTAATAAGAAAAGGAAAAGAAATAATATAAACAAATATTAAAACAAATACAAAACAAGAAAAAATGTCATATGCACAGCAGAAAGTTAGAAAGGATTCAAAATATATAGCAATACATTTCCATTACAAGAAAGCCTATGTAATAAATTCTGTGTATTGAGAGCTATCCATCTTTTCCTTGCTTCCTTGTGAGTTTTCTTTCATTCTCTGCTGTGTACTTTTTACTTTGTTCTTTTTTTCCACCTTCCTCCCCTCCCACCCCAGAAGGCTACAATTAAGTACACACACACACACACACACGTATACATATATATGCACATACACACATATATAAGCTTATACTTTCCCTAACAAATTCTACTCCTGATCTTTGTTTTATGTTTGTGTGTATCTTTTATTTCCTGTCCCTCTTTACTCCTCTAATTGACTTCTGCCCACAACCTCGCCTTCCTCTTAACCTACCAATCCTCCAAGGATCCCTTCCTTATCCTCCATTCCCATAAATCTAAATACCCTTTTTTCTCCCCCTTTGACCTATTCCCTCACCCTCCCCTATAAAAATCCTTCCCTTATCCTCCCAAGGATCCATCCTTTATCCTCCCATTCTCACTAATCTAAACACCCTTCTATATCCTCCTTGACCTATCATTCCTTTACCTTCACCTCTAGAAATCCCTCCCTTATCCTCTCCTCCCTCCCTATGTCCTTGGCATTTTATTTGTTTCTG
The DNA here is from genome assembly GCF_028583685.1 of Petaurus breviceps papuanus. Classification (NCBI taxonomy): domain Eukaryota; kingdom Metazoa; phylum Chordata; class Mammalia; order Diprotodontia; family Petauridae; genus Petaurus; species Petaurus breviceps. The sequence continues at coordinate 7,508,406 of NW_027185791.1, forward strand.
AAGTTAGAAGACTTTTATACATACATACATGTGCATATACATGTATGTATATATGCACATGTATGTATTACATGTGTATTGTTCCTCCTTGAACCCATTCCTGAGGAAAGTTGGTTTCCAGGACTAAGAGCCCTCCTCCCCCATCTAATTACTCTGTGTCAGTTCTTCCTCTCGCACCTCATGTACATAAGATTACTCCATTTAGCTATTCCCAAACAGCTTTACTTTTTAAAGTCATGCCAGACTTAGGTCTGCCCCAGGCTTTCTTATGAATTGCCCAATTCCTAATAACAATCTTAGACATGTGTTTTACATTTTGCATACATAAAAGGTAAATAGTCTGTCCTATTGAGTCCCTTGTAATTGGTCTTTGGTATGTACCTAATATTTCTCTTGATTCTTGTATGCCAAATCTTCCATTAAGTTTGGGGTGTTTCCTTGTTTTTTGTTTTTTTTTAAGTCCTGAAAATTTGACAACTTTTTTAATGACCATTTTTTTATTCATTCAAGGTTATGCTTAACTTTACTAGGTATTATATTTTTGGACAAAACCCCAGTTTTTTTTGTTGTTGTTGTTCTTCAATATATAGTGTTATAAGATTTGTGGTCTTTTAGTGTTGCTGCTGCTAAGTTTTGTGTGATTCTAATTGTGGCATAATTATATTTAAATTGCTTTTTTTTGTTAGTGCTCATAATGTTTTTTTTGTTGTTGTGGTGGTGGTGGTTTGCTTTTTGGAGGGCAATTGGGTTTAAGTGACTTGCCCAAAGTCACATGGTTAGTAAGTGTGTCAAATGTGTGAGGCCAGATTTGAAATCAGGTCCTCCTGACTCCAGGGCCAGTTCTCTATTCATTGTGCCACCTAGCCATCCCTGCTCATAATGTTTTGTCTTCGATCTGGGGTTTTCAGAATTTGACTATAATATTCCTGTGAGTTTTCCTTTTAAGATCTCTGACAGGTGGTAATCAGTGAATTTTTTTTTTCTATTTCTATTTTCCCCTCTTGTTCTAATGCTTCAGAATAATTTTCTTTAATTATTTCTTGCATTATTGTATCAAGATTTTTTAATCATAGCTTTCAGGTAGTCTGATAATTCTTATGTTTTCTTTTCTTGATCTGTTCTCCAGATCAGTTGTTTGCTTATGAGATATTTCACTTCTCTTTTTTTCATTCTTCATATTTTATTTCTTGATCTCTTATAGCTTTGTTGGCTTCCCTTTGACCATTTCTGATTTTTAAGTAGTCTTCTTCCTTAAGATTCTGAGTCTCCTTTTCTAAATCTAAATTCTAAATTTTCATAATCTCCTTTTTTTTAAGTTTTTCCTCAGTCTCTCTCATTGGCAGTTTTAAAATCTTTGTTAAATTCCTCTATGAATTCTATTTGGGCAAGCAACCATTCAGCATTACTCTTTGGTTTAGAAGAGGGTTTCTTTGCTTCAGCATCCTTCTCTGAAGATGAACCCTCCCAGACTTCTTTATTGCCTCAGTTATTCTCTGTGGTTTTATTATTTCTCTTCTGCATGTGCATTTTCTTTTAGTAACTTAACTTTTTGTAATTATCTCTAGTCCTGAGATATGGGGGTTGGTGCCTCTGGCTTTAGACTCTCCTCTAGTTCTCTTCTATGCCTTGGAATCTGAACCAAGAACTCCAGCCTCATGTAAGTGCCCACAGCCAGCAGGTACCAATCCCACTGCTTCTACACACACCTTGTGTTGGTTCCTTCTCACCCCAGGGTCTGATGCTTCTTGTCAACACAAGTTCCCTCAGTCTTCCCCAGGTGAGATGCCCAACTCACTTCACTGGGGGGCAGGAAGGAGAGTTCTTGTGACTGGGGCTAAGGCTGAGGCAGCCCAACACAGCTAACCCAAGGGCTTGCCACTTAACATCCAAACACAGCTAACCCCATGGCTTGCCACTTCTTGTTTAAGTGGTCCCTAGCATGGAAGAGTTCACTCTTCAGAGGGACCAAACCTGGGATTTTTCTTCAGGTCTTCTCTGATTGTCCCCAAACGACCCCTGTTCTGCCCCTACTCTGACTTATTTTTACCACTCTATATTTACTCTGAGCTATTATTTTATCTCTTTCCTGGGGGAAAATCTTGAGAGTTTGGAATTTTCTGACCTACTCCACCATCTTCCCAGAATCCTCTCCCATAAATCTCTTCTTTGTTTTTTTAAAAAAAGGCATAGCTTCAAATTCTCTCTCCTCATTGTAAATTCTGACCAAAAATCAAATATTTTAGCATTGAAAATGACCTCATGGGCTATTATCCCTCATGTTTCTTTGTTTTTTTTTGTTTGTTTGATAAGAGAAATCTGAGGCCCAATGAGTGAGAGAAGAAATAGCCATAAGTGAAATAAATGTCAACTTCATAGGGTGTTTTATAAGAAGGCAAGGGCATTAAAATAAAAAGTGTAAGAAACAAACATTAAGCTCTAGGTTTAGTGAAGAGGAACAGAGGGGGAAGAGAATTTTTCAGTTATACATAACTAATGTTAATCAGATTCTTTCTCTGTCTCATCATCAACAAAAAGAAGTAATCTGCAAGGGAAGGTGAGATGAAAACTGATCAAGTTGTATGTAAGGGTGGTGGCCTTGGCAAGGGCCAGATTTTTCCAGTGAGACAGGGATGAAGGAGATGCTAGGGAGATTTGAGTTATAGGATATGAGAAAAAGGGGGAAAGGATGAGCTCTAGGTCAATGGTCTCATTTTTTTAAAGTATGGAGCAATGTCTTATTCTGAGGAGATAATGGATGAAGATAACATAGGAGGCTTAAGGAGGGATGAAAAGCATTGTAAAAGATGATGTTAAACAAGAAAGTATTAAAGTTGGGAGGAAGTATAAAAATGATCGCCTTGCTATTGTCAGGACCAAAATGAGATTATGAAGTATATATTTGTCATGGACTTAACATAGTTTTGTGATTTTTCTACAGTCCCATTTAGCAACACCTGAATAGGTATACATGCAATGAATGTGAGATTTAGCCAAAGTTAGGGCTTAGCAAAATATGACCAGTATTAGGATAGGAAGGATAAGGATCAAGAGACTCAAGTGCAGTACTGAACTGATTTAACAAAGGGTTGATATAAGAGAGAGAGAGAGAGAGACAGACAGACAGACAGACAGACAGAGAGACAGACAGAGAGAATGAGAGAGAGAGAGAGAGAGAGAGAGAGAATGTAACCTTTGTAGGACTGATAAGCAGGTAAAGAATTTGTAGTGGAATGACTGAAAGTTACAGTGAGTATGAATAACAAGCTTAGGGGCCAAAAAAGCAGAAATAAAATAGAATAAATGATGAAGGATTAGGATAAAATCAAGGAATGCTGGAGCTTATGAATATAGAAGAAGAAAGTGAGTAAGTGATGATAAGACCAAGGATGCAACTATCTTTATGTGTACCAGAAGTGGAGTGGAAGAGTAGGCAATGGAAAATGACCAGACTGAATGGGAAATTAGGATGTTTGAGAGAAGTTCAAAATGTATGCTGAAATAAGTTAATATAAATGCATGATTTGGGAAGAAGGGAAAGATTGTAAGCCAGGCACTGAACTAATTGAGAATGAAGAAGAAGGTCCTGTAGGTCTGTAGATAACAGCAGCCAGACATTTGAATGAGCAATAAGTTTGAATGAAATGAAACACAGAGTAGGAGAGGTTACTCAGTGAGGACAACAGTGGAAAACCCTATTTCCAATAGGAAGCAAGAAGTATTCTTATTCCTCACCTAGTAGCAATGAATAAAGATGTACAGGTGATACAGATCACTTCAGTGTCGGTAAGTAATTCTAGAAAGGATATTCAAGGAGGAACAATGTCTCAGTGAGAGCCAAAAGATAAAAGAAATAGGAAAAGAAAAGTTTTCTCAACCATCTTTTTCTTGGAACAGAGGGAAGAGTGGAGGCATATGTATATATGTATGTATGTATGTATAGCCATATAGTTACAGTATATATGTGTGTATATATAAAAACACATATATGTGATGAAGAGAAACACACAACAATTCTAGCCACAAATCTGAATGGGAAGAAGACAGAAGGTAACCGAATAAATTACATTATTTATAAGAAACATACTTGAAACAAATATTTCACCCCAAGTTACTATCAAAGGCTAAAGCAATATTTCTATGCTTCAGACAAATTAAAAAACAATCAAACCAGAAATGGCAATAATGATCTCAGACAAGGAGATAATTAAAGGATACATGACTGGGGGTGGAGCCAAGATGACAGAGTAAAAGCAGGAACTTGCTTGAGCTTATGCCCCAACCACCTCCAATACTAGTAAAAAGTGACTCTAGGTTGAAGGACAAACTTGGAGTGAGCTCCCGCTCCAATCACGTCCAATATATGCAAAAAGAAAGACTCTAAACAAATGTTAGAGCTACAGAACCCACAAACTAATAGAAAGAAAGAAAGTTCCTGCTGAAGGCAGCCTGGCAGGCAGACAGGAAGGGTCTATAGCAAGCAGCAGGGAGTTGAGCTCAGTCCCGTGTGAGCCACGCAGTTCTAGCCCCAGGGTGGCCCTGACCAGTGCTAGCCAGAGCAGACTTTAGGAGAGTGAATTACCAGCAGCTGTGGCAGTTTCCAGAATTCCCAACCCATAAATGCCAAAGACAAAGTAAAAGGTCAATGTGGAACTCTGTTGGAACAGGGGAGACAGAAGAGCACTGTCCAGCCCCTGCCCCCAGGGAAAGAAACAACAGAGGCACAGTGGCTATGCCACATGGCTGCCTGAGGAGCTCCTGGCCTACAGATCATAGGGGGACCAAGCAATCATTCAGAGGGTAATTGATCTTGCTTTAACCTGCTTGGATGTGGATTTCGGTCTTGGGTTGTGGTCCTGGGGTGTGTGGCCAGTGAGCCAGAGCTTGTTGAGACTACAGAGAGGGTGCCCTTCTAATAGCTCTGGAAGCTGTGAAAACCCCAGCAACTTGGGACAAATTTCTCTCCATTCTGGAAGCAAAATTCTACCTTGGCAAAGAGCTCAAACATCAAGTAATTGACAAGCAGTATAAGCAAGCAGAGGAAGCAAAAACAGACCATAGAATTCTATTTGGGGGGCAAAATGGATCAATTTATGGACTGAGAGGAAGACATTGAAGTCAGAACTCCTGCATCAAAAACATCCAAGAAAAATATGAACTATTTACAGGCCATGGAGGAGCTCAAGAAGGATTTTAAAAATCAAGTAAGAGAAGTGGAGGAAAAATGGGAAGAGAAATGAGAATGATACAAGAAAATCATGAAAAGACAGTTAACAGCCTGCTAAAGAAGACCCAAAAATACACTGAAGAAAATAATACCTTAAAACATAGACTAACTCATATGGCAAAAGAGGCCCAAAAAGTCAATGAGAAGAATACTTTAAAAAGCCAAATTTGACAGATGGAATAGGAAATTCAAAAACTCACTGAAGGGAATAACTCCTTCCAAATCAGATTAGAGCAACTGGAAGCTAATTACTTTATGAGAAATCAAGATACCATAAAACGGATACAAACAAATGAAAAAATAGAAGGCAATGTGAAATAGCTCACTGAAAAATCACTAACCTGTAAAATAGATACTGAAGAGATAATTCAAAGATTATAGCATTGGGGTGGCTAGGTGATGCAATGAATAGAGCACCAGCCCTGGAGTCAGGAGGACCTGAGTTCAAATCTGGCCTCAGTGGGGCAGAGTCAAGATGGCAAGTAGAAACAAAACTTCCGTGGAGCTCTGGCTTCCACCTCCCCCAATTCATGTAAAAGGGGACTCTGAACAAACTTTGGAGGTACAGAACCCATAAAATGACACAGAGAACCTCACATCCCGATAAGGACAGCCCTGCAGGCTGGCAGGAATTGGCCAGTGCAGTGATCTGGGAGCTGACCCCAGCCCCAAGTCCAAGTTTTAGCCCCAAGGCGGGCCTCAAAAGCTGCCGGCTGGAGGAACTTCAGATCACCAGCAGCTGTGGTGATCCAGAATTATCAACACATAGATGCTAAGGACAAAGTGAGAGGACAGTGGAGTGTGGACTTTGAGACCCAGTAGTGGGGAGCACATTGAATTTTGCCCCAGGGGTGAGAAGTCGCTGAGGGCTGCAGTACAGGCCCCACCATGTGGCATCTTCAGCTATTGACCTGCAGAGTGTAGGGGGACTAAGCAACCAGTATGAGGGGTAATCGCTTTTGCTTTAACCTGCTTGGATCTGGATTGTGGTCTAGGGTGGAGGTCCTGGGGTATATGACCAGCTTGCCAGAGAGTGTGGAGGTTTCAGAGAGGGCACCCAACTAAAACCTCCAGCAGCTGAGAAAACTCCAGCATTTGGTACGAAGCTCCCCTGTCTGGTAGCAGAGTCCTACTGTGGCAAAAAGCCCAAAAGTCAAGTAATTGAGTGGCAACATGACCAGGCAAAGGAAGCAAAGCAAACAGAAGAATCCAATATTAGACTCCTATTTTGGGGACAAAAAGGAGCAAAGTATGAAACAGGAAGAAGACAATTAAATCAGAACTCTTGTACCAAAAGCTTCAAAGGAAAATACAAGCTGGTTACAGGCCATAGAAGACTTTAAGAAGTAGATAAGAGAAGTGGAAGAAAAATTGGGAAGAGAAATGAGAACGATGCAAGAAAATTATGAAATGAGAGTCAACAACCTGACTGAGGAAAATAACACCTTAATAAAGTCTAACTCAAATGACAAAAGAGGCTCAAAAAAACAATGAGGAGAAGAATGCCTTAAAAAGCCAAATTTGACAGATGGAAAAAGAATCTCAAAAGCTCAATGAGGAGAATCATAGCTTCAGAATTAGATTGGAGCAAATGGAAGCAAATGACTTTAAGAGAAATCAAGATGCTTTTAAACAGATTCAAAAAATTAAAGAAAAGAAGGCAATGTGAACTATCTCATGGGAAAAACCACTGACCTAGAAAATAGATCCAGGAGAGATAATTTAAAAAAATATTAGACCACCTGAAAGACATTATCAAAGAAATAACCTAGAGATTATTCTCCAGGAAGTTCTCAAGGAAAACTGCCCTGATGTTTTAGAACCAGAGGGCAAAATAGAGGTTGAAAGAATCCACCAATCACCTCCTGAAAAAGATCCCAAAAAGAAAACTCCAAGGAATATTATAGCCAGGTTCTGGAATTCCCAGATTAAGGATAGAATATTACAAAGCAGCCAGGAAGAAACAATTTGAATATTGTGGAAACACAATCAGGATATCTCAGGATCTGGCAGCTTCTACACTGAGGGATTGAAGGGCTGGAATATGATATTCTGGAGGGCAAAGGACCTGGGATTAAAACCAAGAATCACCTACCCAGCAAAAATGAGTATCATTTTTCAGGGGAAAATATGGTCATTCAGTGGAATAAAGGACTTTCAAGCACTCTCGATAAAAAAAAAAAAAACAGAGTTGAATAGAAAATTTGACATTCAGATACAAGAAGCAAGAGAAGCATGAAAAGGTCAACAGAAAAGAAATCATAAGGAACTTATCAAAGTTGAACTATTAACATTCCTACATGGCAAAACGATAATTGTAACCGATGAAACTTTTCTCAGTATGAAAATAGTTGAAGGGAATAGAAATATTTGTGTATGTTTGCGTGTGTCTCTATATCAGAGGGTATACGGGCATATGAATAAACTTATGTGAATGTGTGTATATATGTTTACAAGTATACATAGATAGAGGGCACAGGACCAATTAGGAAGGGATGGTACTTGAAAAGTGAAATTAAGAGGTGAAGGAGAAATATAATGAGAGGAGATGGGGAGAGACAGAATGGGGTAAACTATCTCATATAGAAGAGGCAAGGGAAAATGGCTACAATGGAGGGGAAGAATAGGAAGGCAAAAGGGAATGGGTCAACCTTATTCTCATTGAATTTGGCTTGGGGAGGGAATTAAATACACACTAAATAGGGTATTTCACCCTACAGGAGAGAAGGGGGGAAAGGGATGAGAGGGGGATGACAAAAGAGAGGGCATGCTGGGAGTAAAGGAAGTTGGAAGCACCCACTTTTGAAAAGGAACAGGATCAAAGTAGAGAATAGAACAAGTGGGAAGTGGTATAGGAGGGAGGGAAATATAGTCAGTCTTTTACAATCCATCTACTATGGTAATGTTTTGAATTAGCTACACATGTACAACCTATACTGAACTGCTTATCTTCCCAGTAAGGGTGGGTGACAAGGGAGGAAGGGAATGAATATGGAATTCAAAGTTTTAAAATCAAATGTTTTTTAAAAAATTATACACACACTATTATTAATATTATTTTATATGTAATTGGAAAATAAGATATGCACGCACTGGGACATAGAGATCCACCATGCGCTACTGGAAAAATCAAAGGGGGGTTGGGAGAAGATATGGGAGAGAGCAGATTGGAGGAGGGGATATCCCATGGGACTGCTATTTTGGGGCAGTGGGTAGGGGAAAAACGATGAGAAAATTTGTAACAAAATCTGGCAGAAATGAGTGATGTAAATCATAAATTAATAAAGCATTTGAATAATGAAAAAAAAAATCTGGCCTCAGATACTTAACATAAAAACTAGCTGTGTGACCTTGGGCAATCACTTAACCCTAACTGCCCTACCTTCCCCCTCCAAAAAACAAAAAAAAAAAAAAAAGAAAAAAAAAAAAAATAAAAAAATATATATAAAAATATATATATATATTGCATTACCTGAAATTCATGATCAAAAAAAAAAAGACACCAGATACCATCTTTCACAAATTATCAAGCAAAATTGCCCTGATATTCTAGAACCAGAGGGCAAAACACAAATTTAAAGAATTCACCAATCACATCTTGAAAATGGTCCCAAAAGAAAACTCCTAGGAATATTATAGCCAAATTCCAGAGTCCCCAGGTCATGGAGAAAATACTGCAAGCAGTTAGGAAAAAAACAATGTGTATATTGTGGAAACACAATCAAAATAACACAAGACCTGGTAGCTTCTACATTAAGGGATCAAAGGGCTTGGAATATTATATCCCAGAATTCTCAGGAGATAGGAATAAAACCAAGAATCACCTACCCAGCAAAACTGAGTATAATAATAAAGGGAAAAATATGGTCATTCAATAAAATAGAGGATTTTTGAGCATTCTTGATGAAAAAAAACAAAGCTGAACAGAAAATTTGACTTTCAAATATGAGAAACAAGAGAAGCATGAGAAGGAAAACAGGAAAAAGAAATAATAAGGAACTTATTAATGTTAAACTATTTACATGCCTACATGGAAAAAAACAATCATTGTAACTCATAAGATGTTTCTCAATAAGAGGATAGCTGAAGGGAATATATATGTATATGTCTATGTATGTATACACATATATGTATGCATAGGAGGGTTATGTGCATATAAAAATATGTGTGAGGGTATATGTATGTTCATGTATTCTTAGACAGAGGGCACAGGATGAGTTGAATATGAAAGGATGATATCAGAAAAATAAAGACATGAGAGGAATTTATTGGGAGAAGAAGAAAGGGAGAGATAGATTAGGGTAAATTATCTCATATAAAAGAGGCAAGAGAAAACTGTTACAATGGTGGGGAAGAGCAGGAAGGTTAAAGGGAATGGGACAACCTTATTTTCATTGAATTTGGCTTAAGGAAGGAATAACATACACACCCAATTGGGTATCTTACCCTACAGGAAAATAAGGGGGTAGAGGATAAGAGGGGAGATGATAGAAGGGAGGGAAGATTGTTGGACAGGGGAGTTAGAAGCAAACATTTTTGAAAAGGGATAGGGTCAAAGGAGAAAATAGAGTAAGTTCAGGGTGGGATAGGACAGAAGGAAATATATTTGGTCTTTCACAATATAACTACTATAGAAATGATTTGGGTAACTACACATGTACAACATATATTGAATTACTTCTCTTCCCAGTGGGAGTGGGTGAGGAGGGAAGAAGGGAAAAAATCTGGAACTCAAAGTTTTAAAAACAAATGTTAAAAAAAGTATTTTTTACATGCAACTTGGAAATAAGATATAGTAGCACTGGGGTATGGAAATCCATCTTACCCTACTAAAAAGTTAAGGGGTGATGGGGGAGGATGTAAGAGAGAACAGATCAGGGAAAGGGGTATTTAGCAGGCTTGCTATTTTGGGGTGGGGGTAGGGGAAAGATGGGGGGAGAAAAAATTGTAACTGAAAATCTTGTGGAAATGAATGTTGAAAACTAAAAATAAATAAATAATTTTTAAAGTGACTGTAAACAAATTTTGGAGCTACAGAATCCACAAAATGACAGAGTTAAATACATCTCCAGCTGAAGTCAGCCTGGCAAGCTGAAAGGAAAGGTCTATCTCTCCAGTCTGGGAGTGGAATACAGTCTTTGGTGGACCACACTGGCACAGACCAATGGCAGAGACTGGCCAGAGCAAACCTCGGGGAACTGAATCACTGGCAGCTGTGGCAGTTTTCAGACTTTTTAACCCATAAACTCCAAAGAGAATGTAGAAGTCAGTGAGGAAACTCTTTTAGACCTCAGTGAGAGAACAGCAGGGTCCAATCCCTGCCCCCAGGGTGGCAGAGGGAACAGCAGCTGCTGCAGTGGGCCAGCTATTTCTGGAGCTCCAGGACCACAGATAGTGAGGGCACAAAGTGGCTGATTGGCAGACAATTGCAGGAATTTCTTTGCTGGCACTAAGGCAGGATTCTCCTGCTTTGCCTGCTTAAATTTGGGTCACATTCTTGGGTAGTAATACTGGGTGAGGAGGAGCTCTGATGTGGCAGATATTATGGCAGCTGTGGCAAGGGAATCCTCTTCACAATTCTGAAGCAGATGCTTAGAAATAGCTCTGACAATAACTGCCCAAAAACCCAGAATTTGTGACACAGCACTCTCCACTCTGGAAGGAGAGTTCTACTGTGGCAAAGAGCTCAAAATTCAATTAATAGGCTGGCAAAATGAACATAGAGAGGAAGAGAAATCAGACTACAAAATCATTCTTTGGTGACAAGATGAAAACATAGAACCAGAAGGAGATAACAAGTCAAAACGTCTACATCAAAAACTTCCATGAAAAATATGAATTGGTTGCAGACCATGGAGAAACTCAAGAAAGATTTGGAAAAACCAAGTAAGGGAAGTAGAGGAAAAATTGAGAAGAGAAAAGAGAGTAATGTAAGAAAATCAGGAAAAGTGAATCAATATCTTGCTAAAGGAGCCATAAAAAATACTAAAGAGAATAACACCTTAAAAATAGACTAAATCAAATGGCAAAAGATTGAAAATGTCAATGAGAAGAATGTTTTAAAAAGAAGAATTATCACTTAACCCCAACTGCCCTGCCCTTCCCACTCCAAAAAGAAAAAAAAAGCAGAATTGGACAAATGGATATTTCTACAGAATTAAAATGGAGCAAATGGAAGCTAATGACTTTATGAGAAATCAAGATAAGACAAAACAGATACAAAAGATTGGAAAAAAAAAATAAAAGGCAATGGGAAATATCTCATTGGTAAAACCAGTGACCTGGAAAATATATCCAGGAGGGAGAATTTTAAAATTATCAGACTACCGAAAAGCCATGATAGAAAAAAAGAGGCTAGATATAATCTTTCAAGAAATTATCAAACAAAATTGCCCTGAGATTCTAGAACCAGATGGTAAAAGAGAAACAGAAACAATTCACTGATAACTTCTTCAAAAAAAAATCCCAAAAAGAAAAGTCCTAGGAATATTATAGCCAAATTCCAGAGTTTCCAGATCAAAGAGAAAATATTACAAACAGTCAGGAAAAAACAATTTGTGTATTGTGGAAACACAATCAGATAACACAAGATCTAGCGCTTCTACGTTAAGGGATTGAAGTGCTTGGAATATGATATTTTGGAGGTCAAATGAGCTAGGATTAAAACCAAGAATCACCTACCCAGCAAGACTGAATATAATATTTCAGGAGAAAATGTGGTTATTCAATGAAAGAGAGGACTTTCAAGCATTCTTGATGAAAGACCAGAACTGAACAAAAAAGTTGACTTTCAAATACAAGAAGCAAGAGAAGCATGAAAAGGTAAACAAGAAAGAGAAATCATAAGGAATTTATTAAAGTTGAACTGTTATATCCTTTCATGAAAAGAAGATATTTGTAACTCAAGTTTTTTGGTATAATATAATATATTAGTTTAAAGAAATATACTTGTGTGTGTATGTATTGATATATATGTGTGTATATGTATGTATTTATGCATATATGCGGATATGTGTGGATATGTATACAGACAAAGAGCATGAATGAGTTTAATAAGAAGAGATAATATCTAAAAAATAAATTTAAGAGGTGGTAGGGAATATATTGGGAGAAGGAGAAAGGAAGAGGTTGAATAGAGTAAATTATCTCATATACATGAGGCAAGAGAAAACTGTCACAATGGAGGGAAAGAGCAGGGAGGAGAAAGGGAATGAGTTAACCTTACTCTCATTGGAATTGTCCTAGGAGGGAATAAAATATAAAACTCAACTGGGTATCTTACCCTACAGGAAAGTAGGGTGGAAGAGGATATGAGGAGGGGAATGATAGAAGGGAGGCAGATTGGGGGAAGGAGTAGTCAGAAGTAAATACTTCTGAAAAGTGACAGGGTCAAAGGAGAAAATAGAATGAATGGTGGGCAGAATAGGATGGAGGTAAATATAGTTAGTCTTTCACAGTATGACTACTATGGACATGTTTTGGTTAACTATACATGTATAACTTATATTGAATTGCTTATCTTCTCAATGGGGGTGGGTGAGGAGAAAAGAACGGAGAGAATCTGGAATCTCATTCTGGGTTTTTTTTTCTTTCAGTGCTCCTTTTATGATTTATGAATTTTTTCTTAGATTAGGTTATTTAAATTCCCAATTCTGTTATTATTGTGTTTTTTAAGTATCTATAATTTTTTCTTAAATTACATTTTATTGGCACATCATTCATTAAAATAATTTTTGATGCTTTCCTTTATTTTCTCTTTATTTGTTATGAATTCTTTTTTACTTTTGATTTTAGCAATTTAATGTTTTTTATCAGATTAACTAAGTTTAGCTATTGTTTCAGATTCTTTTAATCCACTGGCTTTATTGATCAATTTAATGGATTTTGTTAATCTTTTTGTTAAGATGCAGCATTGCCATCTAGGTGACACTGTTGAGCTGGGCATTAAGAAAACCTAAGTTCAAATGTGACCTCAGAAACCTACAAACTGTGTGATCATTGGCAAGTCACTTTAACATCTGATTGTCTCAGTTTCCTCAACTATAAAATGGGGATAATAATAGCACCTACCTTCAAGTACTGTTGTGAGGAACAAATGAGATGTTAATAAAGTGCTTAGCACAGTGCCTGGCCCTGTATAAATGCTACTTGTTTTTGCTGTTGCTTCTGTTGCTGCTAAATATATTAAATGTCTAGTTTATTCCAGAAACTGTGCTAGGCACTGAGAATACAAATGCAAACCAAAAGAAAGACAATCCTTACCTAAAGGTGGTTATATTCTACTGGAGAAAGATAATATAGATCAGAAAGCAAGACAGCATAGAGAGCAAAGAAGGCTGGGTAGAAGTTAGTAAAATCTGGAGTCAGGAATGGAAACAGGAGTGAAATGGGCATGGGAGTTTGGGCACCTCAGAAAGCAAAGAACCATCCAGGGAATCAGTAGGCAGGAGTCGGGAACAAGAGATTGAGAAGCAATGGAAAAGAGTGCCATAACATTTGACAAATCCAAGGACTACAGCTATTGGAGTATGAATTACTTTATCTAAAAACAAATGAACAATAAAAAACTACTGGGAAAATTGGAAAGTGCTTTGGCAGAAATTATGTTCAGAGCAACATTTCCCAGAATGTACCAAAAAAAAAAAAGAAAAAAAGAAAAAGCAATACCAAATGGACATGTGCCCTACCTACATATAAAAGGTCTTCTTAGAAGAAATATGCAACACTTTCAGATAACAATAACTCTTGAGCAATAAAGGTATAAAGGGAATCACAGGGGAAAAAATAGCAATTTTAATTACGTAAAACTGGTTTTTTTTTTTTTGCCAAAAGGTTCAATTCAGTTATATAATTGTTAGGTAAATAGTGAACTCTGCAAAAATCTTTTCAGCAAATATATCAAATAAATATCAATATCCAAGATATTAGAAATGTGTAAGGAAAAGAGTTATTGTACTATTCTACTGTGGCAAAAGGAGCAAAAGTCAAGTAATTGAGTGGCAACAAGAGCAAGCAAAGGAAGCAAAACAAACAGAGTAATTCAACATTAGACTCCTATTTTGGGGACAAAAAGGATCAAAGCATGGAACAAGAGGAAGACAGCAAAGTCAGAACTCTTTCACCAAAAGCTTCCAAGAAAAATATGAGGGGCGGCCAGGTAGCACAGCGAGTAAGAGCACCAGCTCCAGTGTTGGGACGACCTGGAGATCGAATCCCAGGCTCAGACACTTAGCACCCACCCAGAAACACCTGGCAGTGTGACCTTAAGCAAGTTACTTAACCCAAATTGCTTAGGGGTGGCCAGTGGCTCAGTGAGGAAGAGCACCAGCTCCAGTGTCGGGATGACCTAAATCAAACCCGGGCTCTGATACTTGGCACCACACCCAGAAATAACTGGCCGTGTAATCCTGAACAAGTTACTTAACCTCGATTGCTTTAAAAAAAAAAAAAGAAAAATAAAAATATGAGCTGATTACAGGCCATAGAGGAGCTTAAAAAGGATTTTGAAAACCAAATAAGAGAGGTGGTGGAAAAATTGGGAAGAGAAATGCAATAAAATTGTGAAATGAGAGTCACCAACCTGACAGAAGAAAATAATACCTTAAAAAATACACTAACTTAGGTGACAAAAGAAGCTCAAAAAGGCAATGAGGAGAAGAGTACCTTAAAAAGCCAACTTTGCCAGATGGTAAAAGAATCTCAAAAGCTCACTGAAGAGAATCACTCCTTCAGAATGAGATTGGAGCAAATGGAAGCTAGTGGTTTATGAGAAATCAAGATATTATTAAATAGATCCAAACAGCAGAAATATTTCTCTCTTTTTTATTTTTTAGTTTACATCATTCATTTCCACAAGATTTTGAGTTTCAAATTTTCCCCTTACCCATCACCCCAAAATAGCAGTCCCACTGAATATCCTCTACTCCAATCTGTTCTGTCCCATATCTTCCCCCATCCCCCCTCCAAGTTTCCGGTAGGGCATGGTAGATCTCTATGCCTCAGTGCCTTTATATCTTATTTCCCAGTTGCATGTAAAGTAATAGTAATAATAGACAGTAGAACTCTGCTACCAGAAAGGGGAGCTTCATCCCAAATGCTGGGGTTTTCACTGCTGCTGGAGTTGTTAAGTGCCCTCTCTGAAGCCTCAACATGCTCTGGCAAACTGATCATGCACCCCAGAACCTCCACCCTATACAGCAATCCAGATCCAAGCAGGCCAGAACAAGAGCAATTACCCCTCAGACTGGTTGCTTGGTCCCCCGACAATCTGCAGGGCAGGAGCTCTGAAGCAGCCATGTAGCTGTGGTGGCAGCGCACCTGGCTGCAGAGCCTCAGCTGCTTCTCACCCCGGGGCAAAGGCCAGATAGCACTCCCGAACTCCCCGTTATGGCAAAGTCTACACTGACCCCTCACTTTGTCTTTGGCATCTACTCATTGATAATTCTGGAAACCATCATAGCTGCTGGTGATCTGAAGTCCTTCTAGCCAGTGGTTGGTCTGGCTGCCCTGAGGCTAAAACCTTGGGCTCTTGAAGGGCTGGGCTCAGCTCCCAGAGTGCTGAGCTGGCCACTTCCTGCTGCCCTTCTGGGCTATCTTAGGTGGGAGATTAGCTTCTCTGTGTCATTTTGTGGGTTCTGTAGCTCTAAAGTTTGTCTAGAGTCATTTTTTTACATGAATTTTAGGAGGTGGAAGCTGGAGGCACATGGAAGTCCTGTTTCTACTCAGCAAATGCAATTTTCAAAAAAAAAAATTTATCTTTGCCAATCTGAAATTTGTGAGGTAGATCTCAAAGTTTTTTTTAATATGTATTTTTTGTTATTGTTGTTTTTGAACATTTTTATATGGCTAATGATATCTTTCTTTTTAGAAAAAAATACCTGCTAATTCCCAACATTTGAAAATTTATGTATAGTACAATTTTACTATTATTACTATTACTTTACATGCAACTGGGAATAAGATACAGAGGCACTGAGGCATAGAGATCCATCATTCCCTACTGGAAACTCGGAGGGGAGATGGGGGAAGTTATGGGAGAGAACAGATTGGAGGAGGGGATATTCAGTGGGATCTCTATTTTGGGGTGATGGATAGGGGGAAAATTTGAAACTCAATATCTTGTGGAAATGAATGATGTAAACTAAAAAATAAAAAATAGAGAGAGAAAAAAAAGAAAATTGTATTTGCTGGTGAAATAATGGGAAGACAAGCATATAAATGCACTACTGGTACAGGTATTAAAAAAATTTTCTGGGAAGCAATTGGGAAAAATAAGCCCTAAAGTCATTAAAATTGATTTAGTAGTATTATACTCTCCTAAATAGAATAAGGATTGAAGGAAAGGATATGCCTATGAATGAGGGCATGTATATGTATGTAGATATAGTATTTGTAGCCCCACTATTTATGATATAGTTAATAACTGTAAAAAGAGTGAGTATTCACCAATTGGGAAATGACTAAACAAATGATGGGATATGAATATAGGAGTATAATATTATCTTATGAAACAATGAAAAGGATGAATTCAAGAACTTATAGGAACCAGGACTTATATGACTTGATGTACAGAGAAGTGAGTAGAAGCAGAAAAAAACAATTTCTACTTTGACTTGAATAATTTAAAATGTTACATTTTGAAGGAAAAAAAACTTTAGATTCTATAAATACACTCATTGTTTATGACACTATAAGACTGATGATGAAGGCAGACTTTAGCAATATGTGAATTGAGAATTACCAGAAGAGCAGGCTAGTTTTCATATAGGCAGAGAAACTAGAGACCAAATTGCCAATATTTGCTTGATTATGGAAAAAGCAAGAGGATTCCAGAAAAAAAAATCTACTTTTGCTTCATTGACTACACTGAAACTTTGGACTGTGTGGATCACGGCAAAATGTGGCAAGCCCTCAAAGAGATAGTAGTACCAGATCATCTTATTTGCCCCCTTGAGGAACCTGTATATGGGGCAAGAAGCAATAGTTAGAAATTAACATGCAACAATTGATTCATTAAACAGAGGAAAAGGAATATGACAAGGTTGTATATTGTTATATTGTTATTGTATAATGTTTAAGTGCAAAGTACAAATGAAAAATGCCAGACTACATGAATCAAAAATCCAGAATTAAGGGTGAAAGAGGAAGCTATAAAAGCTGACTTGAAGCTTAACATAAACAAAAAAATCCTAAGATCAGAGCAATTGCTCTCATCACTTTCTGGCAAATAGAGGCAGGGACAGGGGTTGGAGGTGTGAAAGCAGTCTCAGATTTACATTCTTAGACTCAAAGATCACTCTGAAGCCATGAAATTTGAAAATACTTATTGCTTGGAAGGAAAGTGATGTCAAATCTAGACAACATACTAAAAAACAGAAACATCACCTTGCTGACAAAGGTCCATATAGTCAAAGATATGTTTTTTTTTTTTCCAGAACAATGTATGGCTGTGAGAGTTGAACTATAAGGAAAGCTGACTGCTGTAGAATCAAAGATTTCCAATTGTGAGCTAGAGAAGACTTTTGAGAGTCACTTGAAGAGCAAGGAGATCAAATCAGTCAAGACTTAAATTAATTCAGGCTATCATTGAAAGGCCAAATACTGAAGCTGAAGCTTAAATGCTCCAACCACATAATGAGAAGATGGACCTCCTTAGAAAAGACCTTTATGCTGGGAAAGATTGAGGGCAAAAGGAAAATGGGATGGCAGAGAATAAGATGAATAGACAGTATCATGGAAACAATGAAGATGAACTTGGACAGACTTTGACAGATGGAAGAAGACAGAAGAGCCTGTCATGCTGTGTTCCATGGGGTCACAAAAAGTCAGATGTGACTGAACAACTGAGCAAAAAGAGCAACAATGATCATACTTCTCATCTGTTGGCAAGAGGTGATAGAAAAGAATTTCAGAATGATGCATACATTTTTAGACACGTCAAATGAGAAAGTTTCTTTTGTATAACTATACTTTTGGTTATAAGGGAGAACTTCTATT
Source organism: Petaurus breviceps papuanus (assembly GCF_028583685.1). Classification (NCBI taxonomy): domain Eukaryota; kingdom Metazoa; phylum Chordata; class Mammalia; order Diprotodontia; family Petauridae; genus Petaurus; species Petaurus breviceps. The sequence goes on from NW_027185791.1 coordinate 7,526,626, forward strand.
TCATTTTCTGAGGGGGAGGGAAAGATGAAGGAGAAATATTTAAATAATGAAAATGATATTAAAAATGGAAAGAAAAAAGAGATTGTGTGACATTATTTTAAAAAAGAAGAAAGTAGAAATACCGAGAGTGTTATAAAAACTACCATCTTAATATTTATAATCATTTATGTTTATTAAGTTTATAGTAATAAAAGAGATCTTTCTAAATCTCATAGAGAATAGAAGTACTACAGGAATAGAGATGAGCAAATGTACACATTTTGAAAAAAAAAAAAAAGGAAGAGAATAGAATCAACAAACTATAGGTCACTGAGTTTGAATTCATTTTCTGGCAAAATTCCAGAATGTCTATTGGTCAGATTATGCCATTCATTTTGATGAAAAAACCTATAGAGTTTGTCCATCTGTTTGTGTAACTGAGACCGACGGTACAGATGGAAAATGGATTGGACTCTGAGTTGAGTGAGAGGAAAATAGCAGATTGTATTACCTTTAGGAAATTTATCCAGCTCCTTTAACAAACATACATTTTCCCTGAAATCAAAGACCCATCTTTTTTTTTTAATGTGAAAGTATTACAAGTATTTTTGGATGATGATGAAATATGTCATCCAACAGTATAAGAATTTAAAATGAATATCACTTAGAGAGCAATGGAAAAGTATATGACGAATGTGAGGAAACTGCAATATACAATCTAAGAAGAATTTTGAAGAACAAAAATAAAAGAAGTCAAGACAACTGCATGTGCTAGTCACATGACAGAGTCAGATGGACAAATAGAATGTTTCACTAATGCTTTTAAAATTAGGAAAAAGCAAGGAAGACCTCCAATGAATTCGTGGGAAAACATGGGAAAGAGATGCAAAAGACAGATAGGCATGAATGGGTTATGAAATGCATTCTTACTACAAACTCCCAAATTGACAAATTCCTAGGTATATTTGAGTAGAAGCATGGATAGAGCATCCCTTTTTATAACCCCTAATTCTGCTCCCCAACTTTCTTATTCCAGTTAAATTCCCACATCTTTCCTCTTGAACTTCTTCAAGTCTGTCAAAATATATCTTTATTTGAGTTCCAATGTGAATTTGTAAAACAACAAAAAAAAACCCAAAACCATTAATTTTCTTTTGAATACTGGACATGTTAATTAAAATACATTAAAATAATGTTTTTGTTATTGATGATATACTAGAATTTTGAGGTCAGTATTATATCATACTGCATTCTTCCCTAAATTTTTTTTATTTTGAATATCACTCAGGTACCATCACTCCCACTTTCACCATCATTTTGTGTTATTTTCTGCTAGAAATTATATTTATGGCATATCCCAGTACCAAGTTCTACATCTAAATAATCTCAGTAGTATGCCTTTCTTTAAAAAATGTATTTGGTTATGAGAGTGTCATAATTTCTTTTAGTAACATATTCTATAGTTTTAACCATCACTGTCAAGAAACAGTTCCTGAATTCCAACCTCCATCCCTCCTTGTCAGTTTAAACCCCTGCATATGAAACCCTAAGCCTCATTTCTTCTCCTATTATTATCTTCCTAACTTTTCCAAGCAATAAATTTGACTTCCTAGAGCTAAACTTTTACTTCCTTCTCCATCCTAAAGGAGATATTATCAATAATAAATAAGAAAGGACTAGAAAGAAGAGAAAGAAGAATAATGCACAAATTAGATAAAGTAATCTTTGGTGAGAACAGATTGACAGATAACATATATGAAGAAGTTGTTTTCAACAAGTTTGAACAATTTTGTAATAATGTTGGAGAGAATTATAAAATATTTTTCACTTGCAATTCAATATGACAAATATGTATCAAACACTTAGTATGTTCAAGATAAGAGTCAGTGGTGCATAGTTATTAGCAGGCCAAACCTGGAGAGAGGAAGTTCTAGTCATGCCTAAGATGTTATTAGTCATTCAGTCATGTCTGATTTTTCATGACCACATGGACCAGTGGTCTATGGGCTTTTCTTGGCAAAGATACTACAGTGATTTGCTATGTCTTTCTCCAGTTTTATTCAGGTAAGAGTTAGGTAACTTGCCCAAGGTCACACAGCTAATAAGTAATCTGAGGCCATATTTGCACTCTGGTCTTTCTGATTCCAGGTCCACTGTTCTATCCACTGTGCCACCTCGCTGCCTGGGATACGTACTTGTTACTCAATTAACCTTTCAGTGCCTCCCGACAATTTTTTAGGAAGTTGCCAACTTGAATTTTTTAAATGAATGAATTATTTCCACTGATAAAATGGGGTGGGGGAGAGAGAGGTGAAGGGGAGAGGAAAAGAGAGAGATACAGGCATCCCAGATATACCTAGGATATACATATCACAAAATCACAGGTTCAAGACCTGTATCTATGTCTGTGTATCAAGTGTTAAATATATCATCACCAAAAGGATTTAAGACAACTGTGAAGAAGGCTTGAGGACAGGACAGAAATCTTGAGTTCTTTTTGTTCCACTGTCTAAAGAGGGATTATGATTTTAAAAGTGAGTGTTTCTTTTCTCTTGCCCTGAAAGGTGAAATGCCCCTGAGTCTAAGGGTGACTAGCCTGTGGCTTTTTGATAGAGACTGGAGCAAACACTGAGGAGTCACAACACCACCTCCACCTGATGTGACAGGAACAACCTGAGACACATAGGAGAGTATCTGGGCAGATTGGCAGCTGAATCAGAAGAACAGATGGATCATGTTATTTGCCCTCTCCCTGTGTAATGGTAATGTAATTCCCTTTGCGTTGGCAAAGGTAGCAGGTACTTAGCACTTAGTAACTGATCAAGCCTCTGTTGGGGAAACAGAAGGTATGAACTCCTGTGTCCTGTTGCTGATGTAACAGGAAGGGGTTGGCTGAAACAGGAAGTAGTTAATGTAGTGTATATAAGGAAAGCCCCAGAGAGGCGCAGTCATAATTTCTTGGGAGCAGTATCTGGTGGCAGAGCAGCTACAGAAGAGAGAATGGAGAACTGAGACAGAATTTCCTGAGAACTTGTGATGGTGGAGCTTCTTCTGATCAGGAGCCCAGGAGCCAGGAGCCAGGAGCTCAGGAGCCCAGGTGACAGAGAAACCCAGGAGAAGACTGAGGAAGCATGACTGGGATGCTGAGACTTTGTCTGTTTGTGACTTGGTTGAGCCTTGAATTCCCAGGAGCAGAAATTATGAAGGAGTTGAGAAGGACTGGACCCTGTAAACTTCAGTGTGGACTAGGACCTCACCAGAGAGCTGGACAAGGAACTGGGAGCTATCTGCCACTGAACACAGGTGAAAGTCTAGTGGAATCCAGGTAGAATCTGGGACCATGGAAGGGGATCCATGGAATCTGAGAACCGGCCCCAAGTCAAGATGAAAAGACCTCTCCATGGATACTGAGTAAAGATGAAATTGTAGTTTACTTGTGACCTAGGGGTGGAGGGTTTGTGTATGATTCTTATTAATTGATTGCTGAATAAGTGATTGATTGAGTTAATTTAAATGTACCCCATGAGTGGAAGACTTTGCTGGATACGTCACTGATTGAGTTAACTTGAGTGTCCCATGAGTGGAAGATTTTGCCCCATGAGTGGAAGACTTTGACTATTGTACTTTGAGATGATTGTTCTTTGTTCTAAATATCATGACCACTTTGGTTAAGATTATGTGACCATTTTATTGATAAGCTGTTTGTGAATATATGTTGTAATACTGTAAATGCTGTGCCTTTATTTTCTGTGGGTGTTTTGCTTTGATTTGTTATGGAATAAATAGTGTTCACTATACTGTGTAATCAGAACCTTAAAAGCTATTCAGAGTAGCAGTCCTCTGGAAAGCTGCTCTTGCATGGCATTACACCCTGTCAGAGATAGAATATGTTTAGTTCAAAGCTAACCTGATCTTTAAAATTTATTCACATTTCTGTTTAATTAGTATTGAAAGTGGACATATAATGAAAGTGTGGTCATAGCCATATCCGATTGTATGTTTCATTACTGAGAATGGCATGTATGAATGAGAGGCAGTGACTGGACTAATACAGAGAGAAAATGAAACAGGGAATAGATCTTTTTTGGAAATTTCTGGAATTTTCTCTTCTGGGAGCTCTGGAGCTAAATAAATGATCACTGATTTATATTTTATAGAGAGAGGCAGAAGCACAATTAATTTGGTTGATCTCACCAGTAGCTATTGCTCTACTCTATGCATGGTCTAGGAGATACCTTTCAAAGTATGGAGATGAAAGCAATGACTAGAAAGAAAATTATGACTGTTAAAAGGAGAATGGGAGTAGCTGGAATAGACTGGCAAGGACCACATTCCAGAGTTGAAGGTGGATGAGGTCAGAATCCTAATCTTCTTTCTTTTACACATCTCTTAACATCTTACATATTAACATATGTAAGCCTACCTTATACACATTTATCATTCTCCTGATACATCCATAGAAAAGGTGTGACACTACTCTTCTAGTAGAAGAGGATACGGAAAGAGTTTTAAAACACCTATGATGGCATAAAATGGAAGTGTCTTGGAGAAAACTGAGGATACATAAATATCCTGTAATTACTTCCAGTGCACTAAGCACATGTTTAGGAGAAGCTTCTTGAATTGGCTGTAGTTGCAGAACTGGAACTAGGAATGCCTTCAAAAAGCCAAAGCTTGGTCATTTCATTCTATTTGGCTGCTCAGTCTTGGTGGATCTCTTTAATTCCTTTAATGATGACATCTGGTAAAAGATATCATGTTAAGAAGACAGGTGTTAGACCTTCTCTCCTGGAGCCCATATTACCCCATGAAAATGAACCTTTGTTCTCTGCCTGTACTTTGCCAAAGTATATTTTTTTCCATTTTAGATGAAGATAAATCTGAAAATTCTGGCCTTATGTATTTCAAAAGGTCAGGAGAGTGAGCTTCTGAGAATATGGGAGCCTGAGTGCCTGCCAGTTTTAAAAGGAACTTAGAATGGATGCATCAAAGATCAAAGAATAACTTTTAGTAATGACCTTCAAAACCCAACCTAGCAATAGCAGAGAAGAGGATTCATCTGGCAGTTATTCTACATCTGGAAATGAATTTGGTTGGACCAACATTATACAGAAACCAAGTTAAGATTAAACTCATTCTCCCAGAGACTGAGGTAGAATAATAATAGACAGAGTCCCCAAGGTGTTGGAGAGAAATTGGTTATACTTTTGTTATGCTATATCTTTAAAGTAAATATATATTTTCAAAAAGCTAATTGGTGGGTAGAGCACATGGGCTGCACCAGTACAGACCTGACCACAGTAGGGCAGGAGTGGACCCTGGCAAATTGAATCACCCAAAGGAGTGGCAATTTCAAAACCTCTCAGCGCAAAGTGGGAGTCTGCCAGAGCTGGATGAGAGACAAGCACAATGCCTGTGCCAAAGGTAGCAAGGCCACAGACTAAATGTTTGAAAGTCACCTTCTCCTAACATTTGGAAGCCAAGATGGCAAAGTAAACTATAAGTGTCCTCATCCCCTCCCCCCTTGTTTACCTTGAAAAACCCAGAGAATATTGCCCCAGGAAAAGTTCTGGAATAGTGCAACCAGAACCAGCAAAAGGGGTATAGCAGTCTTTTAGCTCAGGAGGCTAAGGAGAGTGAGAAGAAGGGCCCCTCTTGCTGTAGCTAAAGGGGACCAGTGGAGGGAGAGAAGCATCCCAGCAAGGCCCACCTCAGTGGACCAGCAAGAGATCTTGAACCCCAGGGGTGTGGAACCAGTAAGCACCACCAACAGGACCCCAGACTTGCCTGCCCATAGCCAGGGGAATTAGCAGACAATAGTATGGACAGGAGTCCACCAATGACCAAACCTGTCTGTGCTTTAGCAAAGCTATAGGATAGGTGAAGACCTCCAATGGCCAGACAACCCCCCCACACACACCACACATTGCAAGCTTCAGTGTAACCCTGGGGAAACTCAGAAAGACATCACTTGGCCTCAGCCTTGGCACACCAGCCAGCTCAAACTCAGCACCAGATGAACTGCAGCATTATATAGCTTCTAACTGACAGAATCAAAGGCCACAGCACATAAAGTCAGTAACCAGACCCCCATGTCCCAGCAAAAGAAGCATGGGTCAGAGCCCTCTCAGCTCCAGAAGCAGAGGTCCACTTTAAAAGTCAGGAAATGGCAATCAAAATGGGCAAAAAGCAAATTGGAAAAGAAAAGATCATAGAATGTTACTATGGAGACAGGAAAGATCAAAATATAAATACAGAAGAAGGCAGAATTGACATTATACCCACATCTGAAACCTCAAAAGAGAATATTAACTGGTCACAAGCCCAAAAAGAATTCTTATAAGAGTGCAAGAAGAATTTTAAAAGTCAAATTAGAGAAATAGAAGTAAAATTGACCAATTATTTTAAAAATACAATTGACAAAATGAAAAAAATTTTCATTGCAGAAAACACCTTGAAAAGTAAAACTGGCCAAATGGATAAGGAGTTTAAAAAAAACCTAACTGGAGAAAATAAATACTTAAAAAGAAAAATTGACCAAATGGAAAAGGAGGAGCAAAAGTTGACTGAAGAAAACAATTCATTAAAGATTAGAATTTTGCATGTAGAAGCAAGTAGAATGACTCTATAAGGCATCAAGAATCAGTCAAACAAAATCTAAAGAATGAAAAAATAGAAGAAAATGTAAAATATCTCATTGGAAAAAGAACTGACCTAGAAATAGATCCAGGAGAGAGAATCTAAGAATTGTTGGTCTACCAAAAAACCATGATTAAAAAACAGAGTCTGAACAGCATCTCCCAAGAAATCATCAAGGAAAACTGTCCCAGGGTCCCAGAACCAGAGGATAAAATAGTCATCAAATGAATCCACCAATAACCTCCTGAAAGAGATCCAAAACTGAAAATTCCAAGGAATGTTATATTCAAATTCCAGAATTTTCAGGTCAAACAGAAAATACTTCAAGCAACTAGAAAGAAACAACTCAAATACTTTGGAAACACAGACAGTATCACATATGACCTTATAGTTTCTACTTAAAAAGACTGGAGGGACTGAAATATGATATTTTGCAAGGCAAAGGACCTTTGATAATAACCAAAAATCAATAACCCAGCAAAATTGAGCATAATCCTTCAGGCAAGGGTGTGGACATTCATTGAAATCAAGGACTTCCAGACCTTCCTGATGAAAAGGCCAGAGCTCAATGAAAAAAAAAATGATCTTCAAATAAAAGACCCAAGAGAGACATAAAAACGTTAACAGGGGGAAAAAGGGGGGGAGGGGGGAAGATTGTTATTCAATAAGAGAAAACTGTTTTTATCCCTACATGAGAGGCCAATACTTGTTAATCATGAGAATTGTATATTTATTATGACATTTAAAAGGGATATGCATAGATAGATGGTTGTAAAGCCAAGCACAAGCAGCTTTCCAGAGGACTGCTTCTGTGAACAGCTTTCATGGTTCTGATTAAACAGAATAGTGAACTATCTATTTATTCAGTAACAAACCAAGACAAAACATTCACAGAAATCAAAGTACAGCATTCACAATGTTATGGCATAATAACTTATCACTAAAATGGCCACATAGTTTTCACCAAAGTGGTCACATAGTTTTAAACAAAGTACATTCATTAACTAATGCAATAATTTAGTAAGTCCTTAATTCAATCACAAAGTACAAAGGTCAAAAGTTCTTCACGCTGAGGTCACATTGTTTTAATCTCTTCAGTGAAAAAAGCCTTCTTTATTCTTAATTGGATATTAATTTCTAATCATCCTTAATTAGTAAGTCTTTAACTCAATAATCTAAATATAAAGGTGAAAGTTCTCCACCCCTAGGCCACATAAATCATAGTCTTCTCAGTTTGTATTAGCTACCCAAAGAAAGGTCTTTTCATCTTGACTCGAGGCAGGCTCTCAGCTTCCATGGTTCTTCTTCAATGGTCCCAGCTCCTGCCAGCTCCTTGTTGTCCAGCTCCTTGCCCAGTTCCTGTTCCATCCTCAAGCTCACAGTATCTAGTCCACCTCAAATCCTTCACAATTTCCGTTCCTGGGAAGACAAAGCTTAACAAAGCCACAATAACATTCATCTACATTGCCGGTATCCTCATCAATTTACTTTCTGCCTGTGAAATCAACATAGACACAACAACAAGGTCTGAGGAATCAGTACAAATCATCAGTTTATTCCCAGGGCCTCTGAAAATGTCAGTAATACCCTCCTCCAGGATTTCTGTAAACATACAACAAGAAAGTCCTCTTTCAGGGATTATGAACTAGCAGCAAGGTCCCAGGGCTTCTGTAACAACAGCACCATCCTCTATCAGTAGACAAATCTGATAAAGTAACATCAAAACAGACAGACAAAGTACCAACATCATAGTCATGCTTCCTATCAGTCCTCCTCTCTTCTCATTTCTCAGTTCTTCTCAATTATCAGTTCACTTCTCAGTTCTCTTCCCAGTTCTCAATTCCATTCTCAATTCTCTCTCTAGCCTGGGCCTCTGCTCCTCAGCCTCCATGCTGCTTGCTTGCAGAATTTCTAGCCCCTAGCAAATCTGGCTCCCAGCAGTTCTGGTCTCTCTCAGGTTGGGCTTTTCCTTATATATGGTATTAGATCCTCCCTCTTCTGCCCCTTCCCGTTACATCAACGAATTCATCCCACTGTGGGATTCATAAGTTTTGGATCTTAATACTTGACAAAATCATAAACTTGAAACAAGGTGCTAAGTACATATTTACTTGCCAATACAAGGGGAATGGAATATCTTCAAATTCCATTACTATTACAATGGTGTGGGGTATAAATTAACTGATGGGATAATTTAAAAAAAAAAACTAATTAAGAGGTACAAAGGGTTTGTACTGGGAGAAGAGACAAGGAGGAGGCAGTAAAGGGAAAATTACATGAAAAGGCACAAAAACATATTTTAGTAGAGGGAAAGAAGGGAAGGAGATGAACATTATTTGAGCGTTACTCCTATCAGATTTGGTTCGTTGGAGGGAATAACATGCTGAATTAAGTATGAGAATATAACTTTCCCTACAAGCAGTAGGAGGGGAGAGGGAAAAGAAAAGGGAAAGGGTGGATAATAGGGAGGGAAGATGTAGTAAGGGAAAATGGAAAGAAAAGTGAGGGGGGCTGATAGAAGGGAGGGAAGATTGAGGGAGGTGGTGGAGAAAAGGAACTCTCTTTTGAGGAGGGGAAAGGAGGAGAAATAAAAGCATAAATGGGGGGGAAGGATAGAGAGAAAGACACAGACTGTGATCATAAATGGGAATGGGATGAACTCTCCCATAAAACAGAGGGGGATAGTAGAATGGATTAAAAACCATAATCCTATAGTATGTTGTTTACAAGAAACACATTTGAAACAGGGGGATACACATGGGGTAAAAGGTTGGAGTAAAATATATTATGCTTCAGCTGAAGTGAAAAAAAAAAGCAGGGGTAACAATCCTAATCTCAGACAAAGCAAAACTAAAGTAGACCTAATCAAAAGAGATAAGGAAAGAAACTAAATCCTGCTCAAAGACACCATAGACAATGAAGTAATATCATTACTAAACATATATGTACCAAGTCGTATAGCATCCAAATTCTTAGAGGAGAAGCGAAGGGAGTTAAAGGAAGAAACAGACACCAAAACTACACTAGTGGGGGACCTCAACTTTCCCCTCTGTGAACTTGAATCTAACTTCAAAATAAACAAGAAGGAAGTTAAGGAGATGAATAGAATTTTAGAAAAGATAGATATGATAGACCACTGAAGAAAAGTGAATGGGGATAGAAAGGAATATGATTTTTGTCTCAGTGATACACAGCACATACACAAAAATTGACCATGTAGGAGGGCATAAAAACCTCACAGTCCAGTGTAGAAAGGCAGAAATATTAAACACATCCTTTCCAGATCATGATGCAATAAAAATTATCTGTAATAAAGGGCCACAGAGAGATAGACTAAAAATCAGTTGGAAACTAAATAGTCTAATCCAAAAGAGTAAGTAGATCAAACAACGACTCATAAAAACAATCAATAACTTCGTTCAAGAGAATGACAATAATGAGAAAACATACGAAAACTTGTGGGATGCAGTAGAAGTGGTTCTTAGGGGAAGTTTCATAACTCTGAATGGTTAAATGAATAAAATAGAGAAAGAGGAGCTCAATAAATTGGGCATGCATCTGAAAAAGCTAGAAAAAGAACAAGTTGAAAATCCCCAGTTAAATACCAATTTAGAAATACTAAAAGCCAAGGGAGAGATTATCAAAATTACAGAGAGGAGAGGAGAAAAGAGGGGAGGATAGGAAAAGGGAGGGGAGGGCAGGGAAAGGGTGGGGTGGGAGAGGATGGGGTGGGGCAGGGTGAGGCCAGGAGAGGAGATTTTCACTTATATGGTATGCTAACAAACTTATTACATACATATATTCATTCAGAAAATCAGAAATCATTAGCTTCTAAATGAAAGGAAATGTACAGGAAAGATTAATCACCTTTTAAATTATCCTCTCTGTGCTATAATATTGATGACAAAGATCCAGGTGATAGTGACATGGGCCTTTGTCTGTCATTACTATAGTATTGTTCACTCTTAATAGAGTGCTGCTCCTAAGTGTCTTTATCTCAAGTCCTGTCTCAAAATAACACGTCCACTCCAAAGTTTGCCAGTACTTAATTGAGTATGCTTTAATATACAAAATTAAAATCCAGTGGATTAAAAATTAACAAGTTTTCTTAAGTGCATAATTTATGATTCAGAAATCCCTTGGACGAGTGGGACTATAAAGTTATTATGATAAAATTCATTTGACTTGTCAGAAAGTTAGATATTTTTAAAACATTTGAGACAATGTATAAAAATGAATAGGAAATAGATGAGTTAATGATTTTTTAAAGGGTCAAGTTAAAGCAAGGTAGCGGTACATCAAGACACTTAGTTTATATGTCTGATTCTACTTTAATCAGTTCTTTGACATTGTTGAGTCGCTTTAACTCTTATTCTCATTTTCCTCATTTTTAAAATGAGATAATTGGCCTTGGTGAAATACAAGGTCCTTTTCAAGTCTGAGATTCTATTAATTCTGTCACCTTATGAGAAACACTTAAAAGTGGTATTGAACAAATTTTCAGTTTATACAATACCAACAAACTATTTTTCTAATGTTCCCTGGTGGTAGTTCCTGGAAATAACCACTTTTAAAAAGTAACTTTTCCATGGAACAATTTTTTCAGTTACCTTAGTACTTATTTGTGAAAAATTTCATGGAAAATCTAATTTTATGTAAATAAGGTAGGATGAACCCCTCTTCCATAATATCTCCCTTAATGAGCTGCTGAAGTTCATAGAATTAATCTTCCAGAAAGAACAAGGCATTAAGCCCTAGGAAACATGATCCATTAGTTCACTGACACATAAGCAAAGCTGCTTTTTTTCTGATTAATAACTCCTTACTGTGCTTTACTGGGAAATGGGTAACATGATCATGATCAACTTAACTCTGATTATTTCAGTGGCGAGTAAGAAAGTTGTTAGTATGATTTCCTCTCCAGGATGACATGAAGGGCAGAAAAATGGAGTTTAGGTCTGAATGAGGACAGTAAGAATTGGTGGGAGTGAAGGTGGTGATACTAAAAGGTATATGAAAGTGTGCTTAAAGAAGAGGGATAAGGTTTATTTCTTCTACAGCTTGAAGCAACATGATATAGTAGGACAAGAATCGGATTTGGAGTCAGTGACATATTCAAATCTTGACTTTGCCACTTAGTTCTCTTATGATGTTAGGTAAGTCACTCAAATTTTCTGAGTCTTAGTTTCCTTATCTGTATAATGGACAAGTTAGACTACGTTTTGATCACTATGATTTTTTCTCTTTTTTTTGTAACTTTTTGGAGGGCAATTGGGATTAAGTGACTTGCCCAAAGTCACACAGCTAGTAAGTGTGTTAGGTGTCTGAGGCCAGATTTGAACTCAGGTCCTCCTGACTTCAGGGCCAGTGTTCTATTCACTGCATCAACCAGCTGCCCCGTCTATGATCCTAATCTTTATCTAAAGTATGCCTTGAGATTTGCCCAAAGTACTACATTTAGATGTCTCCTTTTGCCCCAACACCATTTAGCATGATATTTATTTTTGTGCATATCACCTTCTCTCTTGATCTCTTTGAAGACAGAAACTATATCATTAAAAAAAAATCTTTGCATTCCTAACACCATAGTACCCTGATAGTAGGTACTCACTAAACTTTCATTGAATTGAAAAATTGAGAGGGAATTTTGTGCTCATAGATAAAGAGACACTCTCAAAGTCAGAAAGACTGAAATTTAAGTCCTAGATCTGACATATACTTGTTATGTAACCCTGGGCAAATCTTTCCATGCCCAAAGAAACTCCCTAAGACTCTAAGTTACAGAGAAGGTGCTAACCTCACCCAGAAGTTGCCAGTGCCAGCAAAATCACAGATCTGGTCTCTTCTCTCTACTTTGGTTTTAACTAAGGCTTAGGGAAAATGGAACAACTATAGATAGCTTTATTATGGGGATAAAAACTTTCTACCTAATGAAAAAAATGGAAGTTATTTCCTATGGGAGCTTTTTCATTGATACAGCAAAATCATTTGCATGTAGTTAAATGATTTCATCATTCATACTTAAATGATTTTCACACTGACAAGCCTGAGATCATTCTCCCTTAAATTCATCCCTATCTTTCTACTTCCCATTTCTAATTCTACTTCTATGTTGCAATAGGATGAGAGAAGAGATGAAAGATACAAAAGAATTAACTGTTCAAGAAAGCAGATTGTCTTTTCTGTCACCATCTTGTCCAAAATCATGTCAGTGATTATGATTGATGAAGGTGCCCTCATTATTTTACAGTATGGAATAATACAAAATAAAAATTTAAAATATCCCCCCCCAAAATACTGCAGCAATGTATTACATTTAAAAAAAAAAAGAGGGTTAACTAATGCACACTCTGTCAATATTCCAAGGTCTGCATTAGGCTCAGTCAAACTACACTGTTTACATTAAGACTTTTAAAGTCAAACAAATGAAAATTCAAAAGGCCCTAAATTAGCAAGGTAAGCAGTTTTGTAGCCAAATTCTGTACTGTTATTCTAATGTTTCATAAACAACAACTTGAATTAAAGGGACTGGCTCCCTCAAGAATTAATTTAGTGGTGAAGAGAAATCCATTGTGAACTTTAATCAGATACTGAGGTCTCCCCCATTTACTGAGAACAAAATCACTTGCATTTTAGTGAGATTGCCAGTCCCCAGGCCTGTTTTATAAGGCTTTGTATACATCACAAAATGTTCTAGAGTTTCTTTCCCTGACTATTCTTTTATAATGTATTTTATTAAATAGACCTAAATAAATGTTGTTATAGTTAATCTGATGAAATCTATTTACCACATCAACTCTTGCAAAAATTCCAAGAAAGTTATTTTTTTAAGCATTTATTATCTTGTAAGGAAAATTACTAAAAACTTCCAGGAAATAAGAGAAAATGTTTATCTCATTCTAGTGTTGTCCTGGAAATCCGCCCTGAAATCTTGCTTATAATTCTTTTCTTAAGCACAGAAATAAAGTAAATCAGCATGTTTCCTTAGTAGAAATAAATAATTCAATAGAATGACCACTTGTAAAGAAGAAAGTAATCAAGAGAGATTTCATTTTAACATGATTTTTTTAAAACATTTCAAATTTAACCATTGAAATAACTATGGCATTAAAAGTGACAAATTCTGGGGTGGCCAGGTAGCACAGTGAGTAAGAGCACTGGTTCCAGTGTCGGGATGACCTGGGGATCAAATCCAGGCTCAGATACTTAGCACCACACCCAGAAATAACTGGCCGTGTAACCTTGAGCAAGTTACTTAACCCCAATTGCTTTAAAAAAAAGTGACAAATTCTGCCTTCTCCTAAATAATTCTGGTGACACAAGCACTAATTCTTCTCAACTGGCAGATTTATTGGGAGTCAAATGTAGTTAAGGGCAGCAGTATGCAACTTTGGAAATGTTATTCTTTGTTTTCTACTGGGTTGGTTTTTTTTTTTGCCTTTTTGTTTTTGGGGGGCAATTGGGGTTAAGTAACTTACCCAAGGTTACATGGCTAGTTTTTGTGTATGTGCGTTAAGTGTCTGAGGCCGGATCCAAACTCAGGTCCTCCTGACTCCAGGGCTGGCACTTTACTCACTGTGCCATGTAGCCACCCCTGTTTTCTACTGTTAACAAAATATGAAACCTCCCAGAAACTTTGATGTTTCTCTGTAGTGTTTGATGCAGGTACCATCCAAGGTCACAGATAAACTTTTATCCTTTAATGATATTCAAAGAATTGTAATCTTATTTTCTAGATGTTACTTAGATGAATTGGCTCTAATAACACATGTGCTTTAATTACACCATATGCTCTGTGATTGTGCTATATATAATATTCAGTTTAATGCTTGCTGCAATCACTTCGTTAAATGAAACATTCACTGAACTCAAACACAATTTACTCATAATCATTAAGAGGGTAGCAGTATGGTCCCCAAATTCATTAATAAATCATAGCAAGCTGACTATATTCACAGAGTTCACAGTTGCCTAATGTAAGAAATAAATGTAATGATTTGTTCTCTCTCCCTCTCTCTCTCTCTCTCTGTCTCTCTTTCTCTCTGTCTCTGTCTGTCTCTCTCTCTTCCTCTCTCTCTCTCTCTCACACACACACACACCCACACACAAACACACACACGTGCGCGTGTGCACACACACACATACACACATCTGTAATAGTAATTGAATTTAAAAATCCCCCTGTATTGGCTTGGTTTTTGGTTTGATTGTGTTAAAACCCAGAGCTTGTGAATCCCACTTGTGGGATGGACTTGTTGACATGAAAAGAGAGGGCTGAACTGGGAGGAGCTGGTGACGTAAATTTAGAGAGACACAAGAAAAAAGAGAGAGGCAGAAGAACTTTTTGGAAGCAGCATCTTGGAGGCAGAATGAGACTGAGAGGATTAATGAGGGTCACTTTGAATTGCCCAGGACTTTTGAGAGCTGCCACCCAGAGCTGCCAAGGACTGAGGAGACATGGCTGTTGTGCTGGTACTTTGTCTGTTTGTTTTGATGTTGTTTTCCCAGATTTGTTCACTGGTGAAGGACAGTGCTGTTGTTGCAGAGGTCTTGGAACCTTGCTGTTGGTTCAGAAGCCCTGAAGAAGGATTTTCTTGTTGTATGTTTACAGAAATCCTGGAAGAGGGTTTTGCTAATGTTTTCAGGGGTCCTGGGACTGTTATGCAGACAGAGAATGAATTAATGAAGACACTGGCAATGTATCTTGTGGCCTTGCTAAGCTTTATCTCGCCAGGAACAAAGATTGCTGAGAACCTGCCTCTTGTCAAGATGAAGAAAAGACCTCTCTTTGGGTATTAAATGCTGTGCTTAAGCTTTCTGTAACTCTGGGGTAGATTCAATTGTAATCCAAGGGTGGGGAACTTTTGACTTTTTTGTGCTCTGTGATTGACCAAATGAATGTACTTTACTTATGATTGGAAACTAATCTGCATTTGAGAAGAGGGGCTTTGTGATGGACTAAATGAATGTACTGCCTAGGGGTGGAGTAGTATTTAGATGAGGGACTTTGTGATTGATTAAATGAATGTAATGTCCAGGGGTGGGGTAGTACTTGATTAAATCACACTTGGTAAATGCTGTATTTTGAATTATGCTATCTGTTGATTCTCTCTGTTCTTAATTTTTCACTGAATAAAATGGAGAGCACCTAAGCTGGTATTTTGAACCTTGGGAAGTTGCCTTTGCTTGGCATTACAACACCCTTTCTCCCCTCTATAATTCCAGAAGGGAATATGCTATTCAATAATGGGAGAGTAGGTATATATTTTGATTTGTGTTGAACAGCAGCTCTTCAGATTAAATTTTAATACTAACCATACACACAAAATGACTATAGCACATAGTGCTCCTTACATACAGGTGTACGAGTATATTTACTTGAATTTTGTGTATTTACATTTCTTTTTGAGAATGTCCATAAGGTTCATTGAAATGGAGAATACAGAGAAGTTGAACTTACACTTAGATCCTCTTGACTTGTGATTATCTCATGTATGCACTATAACATATGTGAGAAAGCACCCAAAGTATCTACTTCTAGACTTCTCTTTTACATGAGAGGGAGAACCAAGACAATTTCATAGATATGTTAGTCTTTTGTTTTGGGTCTTTCTTTTAATTATGTTTTATTTATTTTGTTAAATATTTTCTAAATACATTTTAAAACATTTTTAGTATTCATTCTTTAAAATTTTGAGTTCCAAATTCTCTCCCACCCTCCCAAGTCTCCTCATCCCTTGAGAAGATAAGACATATAATATTGATTATACATGTGAAGTCATGCAAAATATATTTCCACATTAGTACCATTGTAAAACACACACACACACACACACACACACACATACACACAAAACAAAAAAGTGAAAGAAATAAACCTTTATCTGTACTTGGAGTTTATCAGCTCTCTCTCTGAAGGTGAATAGCATTTTTCATCATGGGTACTTTGGAATTGTCTTGGGTCATTGTCTTGATCAGAATAGCTGCCTTTCATAATTGATCATGGCTATGATATTGCTTTCATTGTGTATGATGTTCTCCTATTTCTGCTCATTTCACTTTGCATCAGTTCATTAGACTTCCCAGGTTTTCCTGAAACCATTTTGCTCATTAATTTTTATAGCACAATAGCATTTCATCAAAATCATATGTCAGCCATTCCCCAATAGATGTGCATCTGTAGGGTCAATGAGATATTCACAGTGTCTATGGCAGCTATGAATATATTTGTGTAATTCTGAATCACAAAATATAACAGACTCTCCACATTGAAGGTAAAACCAAAACATTTATTCAAACACCAGAAAGTTGAATCCCTACACCAGAAAGCCAAACCCGTTATAGCAACAAAGAAATCTATACACAATAACAATGCAGAGGGCACTACCAACCTCAAGCCTTTCCCCTGCTAGGACCTTCCCACAAATTAACACACATAACTCACTGCCTGCTTCTTCTCTCTCCCTCAGCTCTAACTGTTCCAACCAGTTTCCTCAGGGTTCTGTTCCACCCTTCCTGTTCCACCCCTTCCTGCTCTATGCTTTTGGCAAGCTCCTCCCACCACAGACTCATGTGACTTAGGCTTCCATGGGACATTAAGCAATCACATGGGCCTATTAATGCATGGGAAATATCTTCCTTTTTACATTACCATTACAGTATCCCCTCAATTTCCATTTTTTTACATTATTTTTTCATAGATGTCCTTTTCTCTTGTCTTTGTTCTCTCTGGGAAACAGATCTAGTAGTGGTATTTCTGGGTCAAAGGATGTGTACAGTTTTATAGGCCTAGGGCATAGCTCCAAATTTTTTTCCAGAAAGGTTGGACCAGTTCACAACTTTACCACTAGTGCATGAGTAACCCAATTTTTCCACATTCTTTCCAACATTTGTCATTTCCTTTTTCTATCTTGTTAACCAATCTTATAGGTATGAGGTGGTATCTCTAACCAATAGCTATTTAGAGCATTTTGATGTGACTATAGATAGCTTTGATTTATTCTTCTGAACACTTTTTGTTCATATTCTTTGACTATTTATCAATTGGGAAATGCTTATTTTTATACATTGGGTTTGGTTTTGAGAAATAGGGTCTTTATCAGAGAAATTTACTGTAGTTTTTGTTTGTTTGTTTCCTATCTTCTCCTAATTTTGTCTACATTACTTTTATTTCTGCAAAACTTTTAAATTTCATGCAATCAAAATTATCTATTTTACTTCCCATGATTCTCACTATCTCTTGTTTGGCCATATTTTTTTCCCTTTTTTATTATATCTGACAGGTACATTTTCCAATTCTTCCCCAATTTACGTATATCACCTTTTGTGTCTATATCATCTATCTATTGACCTTATCTCAATAAATGGTGTAAATGTTCATCTATTCTGTTGTTGTTGTTCAGTCATTTCAGTCATATCTGACCCTTTGTGACACCATTTGTGGTTTTCTTTGCAAAGATATTGAGTGCTTTGCCATTTCCTTCTTCATGAGAAAACTGAGGCAAACAAGACTAAGTGACTTGACCAGGGTCACACAGATAGATTTGAGCTCAGAAAAATTAATCTTCCTAATTCCAGGACCTGCATGCACTATATCCACTGCACTGCCTACTAGATTAGGTAGATCAGTAGATTAATTCCATTGATCTACCGATCTATTTTTTGAGGAGGGAAGGCAAGGCAACTGGGGTTAAGTGACTTGCTCAAGGTCACACATCTAGTAAGGGTTAAGTGTCTGAGGCAGAATTTGAATTCAGATCTTCTTGACTCCAGGGTCAGTGCTCTATTCACTGCACCACCTAACCACCCCCCACCAATCTATTTCTTAACTAGTATCAATTTGTTTTCATGATTACCACTCTATAATATAGTTTGAAATCTGATAGTACTAAGCCACCTTCCTCCACCTGATTTTATTGATTCTTTTAATATCCCTGACCTATTGTTCTTCCCATTGAGTTTTTCTATTTTTTTTTCTAGCTCTATAGTTCATTGGTAGTTTGATTAGTACAGCAATGAATAAGTAAGTTAACTTGTATAAAACTGTCATTTTTATCATATTGATTTAATTTGCTCATGACTAATTAAGATTTCTCCACTTATTAACCTTTGTTTTTATTTGTGTGAAAAGCATTTTGTAATTGTGTACATATGGCCCCTGGATTTTTCTTGGTAGGGAGACTGCCAAGTATTTTATATTGTTTACAATTGGAATATTCAAGAGGACTAGCACCTCTGGGGTGAGCACTTACCAAGCCCTTTCCAGGGCTTCTCATACACCTTTGGTGTCCACCTTGATTTACCCAACTCTCACCTGTGACTCCTAGAAGCAGTAGCATGTTCAGTGTCTACATCCAGGTAAACTATCTCAATAGATGGGCTAAACCAGATTGAAGGTAACTGATGGGCCTAAGACCCCTCATGAGTTAGGGGCATGTCTACCCCAAGTAAGTGAAGATTTCCTCCAGATTAATGGGCACGTGAGAAGAATTTGTTCTAATGAGCATAGACAGCACTATGAAGCACACCTAGAGATTGTTCAGGCATTAAAGACATCAAGGTCATTTACTGCATCCAGGGACATTGCCAGTAATCCTGACTTTTGTGTTGCCACTGGACATAAATAACTCTGGAAGAGAGAATGAGACTAACAACTTTGTGAAACTCTACTTCGCTAAAGTGCAATACACACATGAGTCAAGATATCATCCCATGAAGTGATTGGTCATCTCCAAAATGAAACACAAACATCATCATTGTTAACCATCATTTTTAATGGAATTTTTCTTTTTAGCTCTTCCTGCTGGGTTTTGTTTGAATACATAGGAATGCTAATGATTTGTGTGAATTTCTTATGTATCCTGAAATTTGCTGAAGTGGTTTCAATTAGGTTTTTAGTTGATTTTCTAGGGTTCTCTAAATATATCATTATATTGTCTGCAAAAAGAGTAATGCTTTTGTTTCTCTGCTATTTTTATTCCTTCAATTTATTTTCTTTTCTTATTTCTCTAGCTAGCATTTCTAATGCATACTGAATGATAGTGGTGATACAGATTATCCTTGCTTCACTCCTGATCCTATTGGAAAGGCTTCAAATTTATCTCCATTGCAAATAATGCAATGATTTTAGATATAATTTTAAGAAAAATCTCCATTTATCCCTATGTTTTCCAGTATTTTTAACTGAAATGGGTGTTGTATTTTGTCAAAAGTTTTTTTCTGCATCTATAGATATAATATCACACTGTTTTTTATTGAGATGATCAATTATACTTATAGTTCTCCTGATACCAAATCAGTCCAATATAAATCCCATAACAGTGTATGAACCTTGTTATATGTTGCTATAATATTTTGTTAGCATTTTATTTAAAAATTTTGAATTGGTATTAATTAGGCAAGTTGGCCTATAGCTTCTTTGTTTTCACTCTCTCTGGATTAAGTATCAAGTCATATTTGTATCATAAAAGTAATTTGATAAGACTACTTTAATAAATTTCATGATCATTTATGTAGTATTGAAATTAATCATTTTTAAGTGTTGAGTAGAATTGATCCTGGAGATTTTTTTATAAAGCTCATTTATGACTTATTTAACTTCTTTTTCTAAAATAGGATTATTTAAGTATTCTGGTCCCTTTTCTATTAATCTGGGGAAATTATATTTTGGCAAATATTCATCCATTCTACTTAGATTTTCATATAATTAGGCCAAAAAACTCCTAATAATAGCTTTAATTTCATCTCCATCGGTATTGCATTCACCCTTTGCATTTTTTAGTACTGATAATTTGGTTTCCTCCTTTCTTTCTTTATTCAAATTAAGCAATGGTTTATCTATTTTGTTAGTTTTTTCCCCCATAAAACCAAATCCTAGTATTATTTGTTTGTTCATTTTTTTGAATTTTCTTTGAATTTTATTAATCTCTCCTTCAATTTTCAGGATTTCCATTTTCATGTTTAATTGGAGTTTTTAATTCATTTCTGTTTTAATGGTTGTTTTTTTAGTTGCATGACCAATTCATTGATCTTTACTTTCTCTCTTTTATTTATTTATTTTTTTTAGCAATTGGGGTTAAGTAACTTGCTCAAAGTTACATGGCCAGTTATTTCTGGGTTTGGTGCTAAGTATCTGAGCCCAGATTTGATCCCCAGGTCATCCTGACACTGGAGCCAGTTCTCTTACTTGCTGTGCTACCTGGCCTCCCTGTTTCTCTCTTTTATTGATGCACATATTTAGAGATACCAATTTTCCCCTAAGTACTGCTTTGGCTGCATCCTTAAATTTTCATATGTTGTCTCATTGTTGCCTTTCTTTTTAATGAAAATATTGATTGTTTTTATAATTTGTTCTTTGACCCAGGGATTCTTTAAGATTAGGTTGTTTTGTTTCCAATTAATTTTTAATCTATTTCAATGGCTTTTTATTGAATATAATTTTATTATATTATGGTTTAAAATATAAATTCAGTTTTTCTGCATGTATTGCTGAGATTTTTATTCTCTAATACATAGTTAGCTATTGTCAAGGTGCCATGTACAGCTTATAGAAAGGTAGAGATCTTTCCATTTTAATACTTTGTCATTCTCAGTTTGACAAACTCCAAGAAACATGAATGTTTCCTTTAAAAATGGGAATAGAGAAAATGAAGATTTTATATGAAATGGTAAATCTTTATACACAGTGGCAGACAAGGTACTAAAGCAAGACAACAAACATTTACTAAATATTCATTGTTCTAAGAAACTTGCCTAGAATACTGATAGGTTAAGTGACTTGTCAAAGGTCACACAAGTAGGATGTATTACAGGAATATCTTAACCCCTGACCTCCTTGTCTCTGATGCCAGTTCGCTATCCATGACACCATGTTGCCTGCCTCATTCTTATATCCTTGTTACTAGGATTCTATGCAACAAAAGCTACAAAAGGTTTTCAATTATGTTGAGTAAAAATTAGATATCTTATCTCTTGAGATCTTCTTTATTGCATACTTGATCAAGAACTCTTCCTTCTGGGGTGGCCAGGTAGCACAGCGAGTAAGAGCACCAGCTCCAGTGTCGGGATGACCTGGAGATCAAATCCCAGGCTCAGATACTTAGCACCCACCCAGAAACACCTAGCCGTGTAACCTTGAGCAAGTTACTTAACCCCAATTGCTTTAAAAAAAAAAAAGAACTCTTCCTTCTTCCATAGATGTGAAATGTCCCTTCTTCCTTGTTCTTTTAGTTCTTAATATAGAAAGAGGTCATTCATCTATTACTCATTGTAGTATATAGTACGAATTATTGGTATAAGCCAATAGTTGTTGAATAATGAATCTTTACCTCAGAAGTTGATGTGGTTGGGTTTAGGAAAGACTATGTGAAAATACCTCATTATAAAACTTAACATATTTTAAGCCTAGGGGTGATATAAAAGCTCATAATGATTTAGGGATTTCAATTTAGATTAAAAGTTCTGAGTTCAGTCACAGGCATCTGAACTTCCAGTTAGGAAAATCCCTAACATTTCAGAACTGACCTCTCTACTTAATTGTTTTTTCTTTCTATATTTAACTCCTAACCTCTTTGTAGATTAGGCAAAATGCAATTTACAAGAAAGAATTGAGCAACAAAGCAGCAGATTAGATTATAGTGACTGTGGATATGCAAAAATCATGAGGAAAAGAGCTGACATTTTGGCATTCCCTTCAGCCTGATTCTTCTGTTCCATAATGTCTATGGAGTCAATGTCCACTTTATCCCTTTTCCACTGTTCAGTCCTCCTTTTGCTTCTAAAAGGTAAGTATAAATGTCATACTGTTCCAATTTCCCAAATCCAAACCCCCCTCAGGATCTCTCTCTGTCTCTCTGTCTCTCTCTGTCTCTGTCTCTGTCTCTCTCTCTGTCTCTGTCTCTCTCTCTGTCTCTCTTTCTCTCTCTCTCTGTCTCTCTCTCTCTCTGTCTCTCTCTGTCTCTCTGTCTCTCTCTGTCTCTCTCTCTGTCTCTCTCTCTTTGTCTCTCTGTCTCTCTGTCTCTCTCTGTCTCTCTCTCTGTCTCTCT
>NW_027185791.1:7549386-7590293 GCF_028583685.1 Petaurus breviceps papuanus
TCTCTGTCTCTCTCTCTCTCTGTCTCTCTCTCTCTCTCTGTCTCTCTCTCTCTCTCTCTGTCTCTCTGTCTCTCGCTGGCTCTCTCTCTCTCTCTGGCTCTAATAGCTTTCCCAGCAATTTAACCACTTTGCCACCTAGTTGCCTTGTTTCTAGACCTGTATCAAATAATAGTGGTGACAAGAAATATCTTCATTTACCCCTGATCTTTTTAGAAAGGGCTCTAATTGTTGTCTTTGTTTTCTATCTCTTCATTATATGTACTGATGGCTACTGGTTTTAGGTAGCAATTATTGGCCCATATATAGGAGAGTTTTTATTCATATGATTTTTATTATTTTAAACAGATATGGGTATTCTATTTTCTCAAAATTTTTTCTACATATGTTTATAAAATCATGTAATTTTTATTATTAATTTCATATGTAATAAAATCGCATGCTATATTTGTAATTTTGCCAAAATAGTTTGCTAATAACCAACCCTGTCTAACTGGTGTTGACTCAACCTGGTCATCATGCATAATCCTTACAATATATTACAATAACTTCTTTGCTAATATTTTACTCAGAATGTGGAGCCAAGATAGCAGAGTACAAGTAGGGACTTGCCTGTGTTCTCCCCCAAAACCCTCCATATCTCTTTAAATAATGGCTCTAAACAAATTCTAGAGCATCAGAATTCAGGAAAACACAGAGTGAAACAATTTTCCAGTCCACAACAACTTAGAAGGTCAACAAGAAAGGTCTGTTGCCCCTGGGTAATGAGTGGAGCATAATCCAACAAGGTCCACAAAGCACAGTCTGAAACCCAGCAACACAGAAGTCCTTGGGAGTGATTTAATCAGCAGTGGCAGCCACAGTGGCTACTGCCAGAGCATTCAGCCCACATGTGGTAAGGGGAATGAACAACTGTACAGAAAGAGATTACCGAGGTCTTTTTGGTAGTGCTGGGTCAGGACACTATTGATGTGCCCATACTTGGATCTGAGTCCCAGGGCAAAGAGGAACACTGGCATAGCAGGGCTTATTGACACAGTGGAGCAGGGGGGGAGAGGGGAATACAGTCCATAAAATTTTTGAAGAAAACAGTTCCTTAAAATTTAGAATGAAGCAAATGGCAGCTAATGACTTCGAAGACAATGGGAAATATCTCAGTGGAAAAACAACTGACCTGAAAAATAGATTCAGGAGAGATAATTTAAAAATTATTGGACTACCTGAAAACTATGATCAAAAAAGGAGCCTAAGGGCCAGCCAGGTAGCACAGCAAGTAAGAGCACCGGCTCCAGTGTTGAGAAGACCTGGAGATCGAATCCCAGGCTCAGACACTTAGCACCCACCCAGAAATAATAACAAGCCATGTGACCTTGAGCAAGTTACTTAACCCCAATTGCTTAGGGGCAGCCAGGTGGCTCAGCAAGTAAGAGCACCAGCTCCAGTGTCGGGATGACCTGGATCAAATCCGGGCTCAGATACTCAGCACCACACCCAGAAATAATAACAAGCCATGTGACCTTGAGCAAGTTACTTAACCCCAATTGTTTTAAAAAAAAAAAAAAAGGAGCCTAGAGATCATCTTTCAAGAAATTATCAAAGAAAACTTCCTTGATATTCTAGAACCAGAGAGGAAAATAGAAATTAAAAAATCTGCTGATCACCTCCGGAAAGAGATCCTAAAAAGAAAACTTCCTGGAATATTGTGGCCAAATTCCAGCATTCCCAGGTCAAGGAGAAAATATTGCAAGGATCCAGGAAGAAACAATTCAAATATTCTGGAGCCACAATCAGGATAAAGCAAAATTTAGCAGCTTGTACATTGAAGGATCAGAGGGTTTATAACATGATACAAAGAAATTTTGAACTATGCCAAAGGGCTACAAAACCATGCATACCCTTTGAGTTAACAATAGCACTAGTAGATCTGTATCCAAAAAAGGATTTTGAAAAAATGCAAATTAAAACAATTCTGAGGTACTACCTTATGCCTATTAGATTGACAATTGGAACACAAAAGGTAAATGACAAATGTTGGAGGGGATGTGGTAAAAATGAAACTTTAATGCATTGTTGGTGGAGTTGTAAACTGATCCAACCATTCTGTAGAACCTATGACCAAAGGGCTATAAAATGTCAAACTCCACAGAGTTTTTTCAAATAAAGGAAAAATGAAATTAGGTTGTGTCCATGTTTTTAATTTCACTTAAGCTGGCAATACACATGCATTGTATGGGAGTTACAGTAGAGAACTGGGCTCTCCCTAAAGGAACCAGTTCAGAATTTGTTCAGTTTGGAACTTGGGGTCTCCAGTTTATATACACTTTTGACATAGGCTGATATCACTCCATCATTGTTTTACCTCTGGACAGAAGAAATACCTCTGCAATAAATCTGGGCAGAAAAATCTCTCTCCACCCAAACCTGAGCAGAACACAGTGGAGCTTTGATGCCTTCCCTTAAATCAATTTAGGCTTGGGTTGGGGTTTGACCAGGATAAAATTCAATGTAATACCATTATCAGCAATGTACTTTTATTTTATTAATTTAATTTATTTTCAGTTTTCAACATTCACTGCTACAAGATTTTAAGTCTCAAATATTCTCCTCATCTCTCCTCTCCCTGCCTCCCCCCAAGAAAGCATACATTCTCATTACCCTTTTCCCCAATCTTCCCTCCCTTCTATCATCACCCCCCTTTCTCTTATCCCCTTCTATTCTATTTTCCTGCAGGACAAGATAGATTTCTATACCCCATTGCCTTTATGTCTTATTTTCCAGTTGCATGTAAAAATAATTACTAACATTCCCTTTTAAAACTTTGAGTTTCACATTCTATACCTTCTTCCCTCCCCACCCACCCTCATTGAGAAGGCAAGCAATTCAATATAGGTTATAAACATGTAGTCATGCAAAATATTTCCATAACAGTCATGTTGTGAAAGGCAATATTTCCCTCCATTCTGTCCCCCTCCCCCATTTATTCTATTCTCTCCTTTGACTCTGTGCATCCTCAAAATTGTTTGCTTCTGATTACTCACTCCTCCCATTTTCCCTCCCTTCTATCATCCCCCCACTTATATCACCTTCCCCCCTACTTTTCTGGATGGTAATACAGATTCTCATACCCAATTGAGTGTGTATGTTATTCCCTCCTCAAGACAAATCTGATGAGAGTAAGGTTCATTCATTCTCTCTCACTGCCCCCCCTCTTCCTGTCTTTTACAATAAAGCTTTTTTCTTACCTCTTTTATGTGAAATTATTTACCCCATTCTATCTCTCCCTTTCTCCTTCTTTCAAAAAATTCCTCTCACCTTTTAATTTTATTTTTTAGATATTGTCCCTTCATATTCAACTCATGCCATGCACTCTATGTGTGTATGTATGTATATTCCCTTCAACTACCTTAATACTGAGAAGGGTCTCATGAGTTACAAATATCATCTTTTCATGTAGGAATGAAACAGTTCAACTTTAATAAGTTTCTTATGATTTCTCTTTCCTATTTATCTTTTCATACTTCTCTTGATTCTTACATTTGCAAGCCAAATTTTCTTTTTAGTTCTGGTATTTTCTTCCAGAATCTTTTAAAGTCTTTTATTTCATTGAATATCTATTTATCCCCTGAAGGATTATACTAAGTTTTGATGGATAGGTGATTCTTGGTTTTAATTTTGCCTTCATTGACCTCTGAAATATCAAATTCCAAGCACCCTGATTCCATAATATAGAAGTGGCCAAATCTTGTGTTATCCTGATTGTGTTTCCACAATACTTGAATAGTTTCTGTCTGACTGCATACAATATTATCTCCTTGACCTGGGAACTCTAGAATTTGGCTACAATATTCCTAGTAGTTTTTTTTTTGAGGATCTCTTTTAGAAGGTGATCAGTGAATTCTTTCAATTTCTCTTTTCCCATCAGTTTCTAGAATATCAAGGCAGTTTTCCTTGATAATTTCTTGAAAGATGATGTCTAGGCACGTTTTTATCCTGGTTTTCAGGTAGTACAATAGTTTTAGCATTATCTCTTCTGGATCTATTTTCTAGGTCAATTTTTTTTCCCAATGAGATATTTCACATCGTCTTCTATTTTTTCATTCTTTTGGTTTTGTTTTACAATTTCTTATTAAGTCATTAACTTCCATTTACTCCATTTCAATTTTTAAGGAATTGTTTTCTTCAGTGAGCTTTTGGACCTCCTCTTTCATTTGGCCAATTCAGCTTTTTAAGGCATTCTTCTCCTTATTGGATTTTTGGACCTCTTTTGCCATTTGTCAGTCTATTTTTAAGGTGTTATTTTCTTCAGCATTTTTGGGGTCTCTTTAGCAAGCTGTTGATTTCTTTTTCATGATTTCCTTGCCTCATTCATTTCTCATTTTCCTCTATTGCACTCACTTGATTTTCAAAATCTTTTTTTAACTCTTCCATGACCTCAGACCAATTGATATATATATATATATATATATATATATATATATATATATATATACACATATATATGTGTGTGTATATGTTTGTGTGTGTGTGTGTGTGTAGAGTGTGTGTGTGGAGGCTTTGAATATAGGAGCTTTGACTTTAGAAGACTCTGTTTTCTGGTTTTATTCTTATCTTCCTTATCAACAAAATAAGATTCTACACTCTGATCTTTTTTCCCCTGTTTGTTCTTTTTCCCAACCAATTACTTGATTTTTAGCTCTTTGTTAAGGTAGGACTCTGCTTTCAGTGTGGAGGGTATACTGTCCCAAGCTTCGGGGGTTTTGTGCAGTTGTTTTTAGAGATATTTCTACAGAAGTGCAAATTTTCAGTTCTTCCAAGATGGTAGGATGACAGGAGAGGTGTTTACCCCTCTCCTGGTCTCTGCTCTGATCTCTGAGTGACCAAAAGCACTCTTTTCTGTCTTGGAACTGTGAGGATTTCCTCTTCATTACCATTATGAACTCCACCATGCCAACACTCCTCTTTGCTCCAAGATCACTACCTAGGATTGAAACCCAGACAAAGCAAGAGAATCCTGCATCAATGCCAGTGAAGAGATTACTTCAATCCCCTCTGATCACCCACTCAATCCCCACACCATCTGTGGCCCAAGACCTCCAGAAGCAGTCACTGCTGCTGCTACTACCACTGCACTTCCCTGGAGCTGGGGCCAGGTTTGAACCTGGCTTCTCTCTCACCCAGGTATGACAGACCTTTCCTACTGACCTTCTAAGTTGTCTTTGGTGTTTGTGGGTTGAGAAGTCTAGAAACTGCCAAAAGTGACAGTGATTCAGTCCCCTGCAGCATGCTCAGCCTGGTATGTGCTGGTGCAATCCATGGTGGACTGCTCTCCTCTCCTACATCACTGTGATAGAACTTTGTTGTCAACTTTCCAATTTGTCTTGGGCTGGAAATTTGTTTTGCTCTGTCATTTTGTGGGTTCTGCTGCTCTAGAATTTGTTTAGAGTCATTTTTACAAGGATTTGAGGGGTTTCAAGGAGAGCTCAAGCAAGTCCCTCCTTCTACTCTACCTTCTTGTCTCCACCCCCAACCCCCAGTAATGTATTTCTGAATAACTTTGGGAGAAGAGGGCTGAGTGTGGGAGAGGGAGGCTGGTGAAACTCTGCATCTCCAAGATACTGCTTATTTAGAAAAATAATTTTTCACTTTCCCCCATCTGATTCTAATGAGAGACATACCTTCTCTATGAATCACTTCATCAAGGGTTTGGGCATTTATGATGAGTAACAATATGGGAGGCGGGGAAAGGGAAGAAATTGGCCTACACATTGACAAATCCAAGGGCACAGATCACTTTTTAATAAATACATTACACAGATAAAAATACACAAAGGGGAAAAGTAACCAATGAATAAAATTGTCCATTTAAGGCTCAAGAGTCTCATTTCATATAGCTGTTGGGTTTTCAGGACATCATCTTATGAAATTTTCTGGTCTGAGTGTAGTTTAAACAGTCTACAGCAGATTGTCTCCTTTAAGACTCCTTGAAGACTCTTTCTTGTTAAAATCTCCTACAAAATTAATCTTAATACAATATTAAGTTACCTTGCCAATAACCAGGACAAATAATGAAAGTTAACTTAACCCTCATGTCTCTATTATTATAAAATCAGAATTGGAACCTTTGCAATTGTCATTTTGATATATTTGAAAAACTTGAATAAAAAAGAAACAGAAAAATTAGAACACAGCTTTTATACTTTGCATTAACTTATTCCCCCATTAGGATGGTGAGATTCCACTAAGGAATTAATAACAGAACACTTTTTATAAGATGGGACTCTAATACATATATCAATATATTGAAGTTATATATAGTAAAATGATGTCAACTTCTAGTCATGTTCAGTAAATAATCCCTAATTAAAGTGGATGCTTCTTTTTAAAGATGGTGGAGTAGGAGGAGGAAATTCTGTGACCTCCCCGCACAACCACCTCAAATACTTATAAAATATGACTGTAAACAAATTTTAGAGATACAGAACCCACAAAGTGACAGAGAGAAACAAATCTCCTGCTAAAAACAGCCTGGCAGGCCTACATGAAGGGTTCATTGCAGCATGCTGGAAGCCAAGTGCAGTCCCATGTTAGATGAGTGGTTTGACCCCAGGGAGACAGCAGCAGCCAGAGCAGACTCCAGGAGAGTGAATCAACAGCAGCTGTGGCAGTTTCCAGACTTTTCAACCATAAACACCAAAAAGAAAATAAAAGGTCAATCAGAACTCTGTTGGAAAGGAAGAGCACAGTCTGGCCCCTGCTCCTAGGGTGAGAGGTGGCAGAGGCAGGGTGGCTGCAGCATCTGCCACGTGGCTGCCTCAGGAACCCCTGGCCTACAGATCATAGGGGGACCAAGTGATCATTCCAAAGGTAATTGCTCTTGCTTTGACTTGCTTGGATCTGGGTTACTTTCTTGGGTAGTGGTCCTGGGGTGAGAAATGCCAGTTTTCCAGTGTGGTGTCTACAGAAAGGGTGCCCTCTTCAGACCTCTGACAACATCTGCAAAAACCCCAGGAATATGGAACAAAGCTCTCCTCTTTGGAAGCAGAGTTCTACCATGGCAAAGATCTCAAAAGGCAAGTAATTGACTGGCAACATGAACAAGCAGAGGAAGCACAAGCAGATCACAGAACCCTTTTTTGGGGACAAAAAGGATCAAAGCATGGAACAGGAGGAAGACAACAAAGTCAGAATTCCTGCATCAAAAGCTTCCAAGAAAAATATGAGCTGGTTACAGGTCATGGAGGAGCTCAAGAAGGATTTTGAAAATCAAGTAAGAGAAGTGGAGGAAAAACTTGGAAGAGAAATGAGAATGATACAAGAAAATCATGAAAAGAGAGTCAAAAACCTGACTGAAGAAAATAATACCTTAAAAAATAGACTAACTCAAATGGCAAAAGAGGCCCAAAAATCCAATGAGGAGAAGAATGCCTTAAAAAGCCAAATTTGACAGATGGAAAAGGAATTTCAAAAACTCACTGAAGAGAATAATTCCTTCAAAATTAGATTGGAGCAAATAAAAACTAATGACTTTATGAGAAACCAAGATACTATAAAACAGATGCTTCTTTTAAGGTATTTACAGGATAATTAATTGTAACAGGACTGAGACAGTTATGATATCAAATAAGTAACAGAATCATATCCTAGTTTCACAAGTCCTTGGCCTAATTAGCCCCATACCATTATGAGGAATTGTACCAGCAATGTGATATCCACAACACCCACAGTGCCTATGAATATGCCGGGGTGGTCAAGAATCACAAAATGTAACAGGCTCTCCATATGGAAGACAGAACCAAAGCATTTATTCAAATACCAGAAAACTGAGTCCCCAAACCAGAGAGTCAAATTCATTACAGTAACCATGAAATTGGTGTACATAACCAATGCAGTGAACACCCACATTCCCAAGCCTTCAAAACAAAACAGGCTCCCTCAAGCAAGGATCTTCCTCTTTTACTCACTCCTTCAAGCAAGGATTCTCTTCTCCTCACTCATGGTAGCTCCTAAGCCTCCATGCTGTTTACTCCCAGCAGTTCTGGCTCCTAGCAGTTCTTGTTCCTGGCCATTCTGGCTGGCTCTCAGAAGTTCTCAGCAGCTCTGACTGGCTCTTAGAAGTTCTCCAGTTCCTAGCAGTCCTCAAAAGTTCTGGCTCTCTAGCTTGGGCTTTTCCTTACATATGGTATTAGCTCCTCCCTGTTCCACCCCTTCCTGTTACAATAGCAACTTCCTCCCACTGTGGGATTCACAAGTTCTGGATCTTAATACCTGATACAATCATGAACTTGAAACAAGGTGCTAAGTACCTGTTTGATTGCCAATACAAAGGGCATGGAAGATCTTCAAATCCCATTCCATCACAGGATTTAAGGCCCGTGATATATATAGGAGTATATGCTAGTAACAGATGTCAAGGCTAAATAATTAATTGTTTGGACTAAAATTCTAGGCCAAGTAGCTCAATCTTATACTTGCATCTATAATAACCTCAGATATTCCAGTTTTGATCTATTATTTAATAGATTTAATATTGTACTTTTACAACTTTTGATTATATAAAACTCATTCTGATTATAGAAATTTGTCATAAAAGAATAGGCGACATAACTGTAGTAAGGGAGCAATGTTTCCCTAACTTCATTTCAGAGGTTGTATAGATGGTCAGTTGCATTGAACCAGGCTTAAAATCTACCAGGTTGGATATTTACATTGGAGAAATTGAGTCAGAAGAATCCTACCTCAGCTCATGCAGAATAGTCATTGTCCCAACTTTTCCCATGAGAATACCCTCTGAGAATTTCCCTGAGAATACCATCTTAATAGATGTACTTATAGACCCCATGTAATGTAATGCCAAAAGAAAGACAACTTCCCAAGGTTCAGAATACAAGCATAGGTGCTCTCCATTTTATTCAGTGACAAACCAAGAACAGAGAAGATCAAAACATGACATCATTCAAAATACAGCATTTACTAAGCATGATTAAATAATCTCCAAGTACTACCCCACCCCAGGACCTTCCAATCATTCAATCAATTACAAAGTCTCTGTTCTAAATACTTCTCCACCCCTAGGCTATACCTTAATTTGGTCCACCACAAAGCCCCTCTTCTCAAATGGAGATTAGTTTCCAAACATAAGGTCAAAAGTTCCCCACCCCTGGATCACAATTGAATCTACCCCAGAGTTACATCAAGTTTAAACACAGCACTTAATACCCAAATGGAGGTCTTTTCTTCATCTTGACACGAGGCAAGTTCTCAGCAATCTTAGTTCCTGGGGAGACAAGGCTTAGCAAGGCCATAAGATACATTGCCAGTCCCTTCATGAATTCATCCTCTGTCTGTAGAACAGTCCTAGAACCCCTGAACACATTAGCAAAGCCCTCTCCCAGGATTTCTGTAAACATACAACAAGAAAATCCTTCTTCAGGGCTTCTGAACCAACAGAAAGGCTCCCAGACCCCTGCAACAACAGCACTGTCCTTCACCAGTGGACAGTATTCACTCTGTCTGCAGGACAGTCTCCAGACCCCTGCAACAACAGCACTGTCCCTCACCAGTGGATAGTATTCACTCTCTGTCTGCAGGACAGTCTCAGGGCTTCTTAACCAAATGCCAGGTTCCAGGACTTCTTCAACAGGACAGTCTTTCACCAGTGGACAAATCTGGCAAAATAACATCAAAACAGACAGACAAAGTACCAGCAAAACAGCCATGTCTCCTCAGTCCTTGGCAGCTCAGGGGGCAGGTCTCAAAAGTCCAGGGCAATTCAAAGCGGCCACCAGCAATTCTCTTAGTCTCTCTCTCTCTCCACGAGGTGCTGCTTCCAAAAAGATCTTCCGCCTCTCTCTTATCTCTCCAAATCTACGTCACCAGCTCCTCCCAGTTCAGGACTTTCTTTTCACATCAACAAGTCCATCCCACAGGTGGGATCAACAAACTCTGGGTTTTAACACAATCAATTTGAAAACCAAGCCAATACAGGGGAATCTTTAATTGCCATTATTATCACACCCCATAGGGTTGCTGACATCATGGATCATTGGCTCAATAGCATTCTTTGAAAATACCTCATACCTGTATTACCTTATATCTAAGAATAAATCAGTTAAC
Organism: Petaurus breviceps papuanus; assembly: GCF_028583685.1. NCBI lineage: Eukaryota > Metazoa > Chordata > Mammalia > Diprotodontia > Petauridae > Petaurus > Petaurus breviceps. The sequence goes on from NW_027185791.1 coordinate 7,559,497, forward strand.
AATTCCGTAGTGTCTTGAGTAGCAGATTCCAATAATCAGAGTTTCAGATATCTGGCTATAATTTAACATTTAATACTAAGAGATTCACCACTGAAAAATACTACTGCTCTCTGACTCCCTTTAAACAATGGGAAAATCTTCCATGTGAATCTTAAGTAGTTTGCATGCATATTCTTTCACAAGTACTAGTTCTTGATTAAATGACAAACATAAGTAAAATCAATTTTCCCATTAAGATAACACAAGATAGTTCATAAATTACTACTTTTAATAGATTTGCATCTCTGTTTCTTAAGCTTATTTACCCTTCTATAACCATACTCAATGTGAGAGAACGAGATGAATCAAGAATTGAATGTTATACATGTGATAAGTTCAAACACTAATTTTAACTCTTGCTAGAAAATGTAATGAATTCAGATCTAAACGGCAAGATCTTTCCCACTTACAACTCATTACAGTAATTTATATGCTTTAGTATTAATCACTAGCCTTAAATCTCTGATACTGTTTCCCTTAAACTGCTGACTCTCTCTGAAGAGAGTTCTGCTGACTCTCTTCTGAAGAGAAAAACTGTTTTCTCTCTGAAAACATACATTTAAGGCTGATCCAAAGGACATAACAAATCTAGTAATGAAACTTGAAAATTCACAGTAAATTTGGACATAATTGTTATCAATATCAAATTGTTATCACAGTAAATTAGTTCACAAATGAAACTTAATAGACCTTCTAAAAATCACACAAAAGATTTGGCGAAACATTTCTTCATAAAAGTATTTCCCCTCCTTAAAAACAATTTAAAATTTATTCTGATGTTACTATAATATACTAAATTCCTAATTACCACAGAATTCCTATTTACCTAAATTGTCTAATCAAAAAGTGTTTGTGATGGGAACCCATTTACTCAGTAAGAATTCCATACCACAAAACTCTTGCATATGGTTGATATGTATTACAAAGGAGAATTTACAAGGTCTTTTCTTTCCATAATTACCAAGTTTCCTTTCACAAAAATACTTTTTTAAATACTTGATTAAAATAACTCCAAATAGCTTAGTTAACAATCTCACAAATTTCATAAGTGATAGCCAAATAATTTTAGCTGAAACTTCCTTTTAAATATAGACAAAATTAGGAAGTCTATGATTTCTTAAATTATAGTACTTCAGAATATCATAACACATGGTCAAATAGAATGACTTAATAGTATCCTTACTTATTCATTTTTTTTTCTTTCTGACAGTACAATTCTTAATCAAACCACATCTAGATTATATGAGAAATCGTCTTTCTAACATAGGTGATGTGATTGTTATCAAATTACTCAACACAAGAAAATTTAGAAATATAATATAATAAATAATTACCATGTATTTAAATTTGAAACAAAACCAATTAATTACCAATCAAGTGATCTTAATTTAGTTGGATGTGCTTCCAAATTGTTTTACACAGAAAATAAATCATCTCATCACCATTGGCATGCTGATCACATCTAAAAACTCATATAAGTTACCAAGTATGAAACATTAAACATTTAATTAAAATAGTTAAGATTCAGATAGCATTTTTCCTGTGTCAAGCACGTTACAATCATGTAATCCTTACAACATCCCTGGGAAAGGGGTTCCATTATTATCTCCTTACAGAACAGTAAACTGAGGTAAATAGAACAAATTTCTTAATGCCAAATAACAATATTTTTTCTTTGTTGGGTTGTCTGTGTTGAAACCCCAAGACTCTGAGTTGTACTACTGCTTTTAGACCAGGCATAAAGATACCTAAGGAATTTGATTTAATGCTATCAGGGTGTGGCTAGTTTCCCCAGGCAGATAACTGCAGAGCTTCTAGAGTTAATAATAATTAATTGAACAGTAGAAGGAAATATTTTAAAATTTTATATAATAAACACAAATCACAATAACCAATAGCTTTACCATAGCCAACATTTATTTAGTGTTCAATTTAATAAAGCCTTCCTACCCCCTTCTGAAAGGGGGGTAGACATAATTCTTCTAATCCTATATAACTTTATATATTGGTTTTCAAATCGAGTTACAGAATTTTCATTTTCAATCTTTCTACTTAAGACAAAATCAACCTTCTTTACACCCTTAACATACTTAAACTATCTGAAGGTGGCACAAGGGCACTCAGAACAATTATTCAAGTATGGGGGGAGGGAGAGGGCTTAGAGTATATGCACTTGTCTCTGCACACCGCCATCTGTTCCCAAAACATTTTCCCCCTACCTTCCATATTTTCACTCAAGCCTTTATTTCTCTTTCCTAATCTTTCAAACACATTACTCAGACTACCTCCACTTTCCCTTACATACAACCATATTCCAGACTGCAAATACCATTGTTAGATATGCAGTGGCTTATGTTCCTGTTAAAACACAAGAGTGGGATTTTGGCTACTCCCAAACCTAGTTAGATTATAAAAGGCTTGACTGCCTAATTACACAGTTTTCCAAATTAAAAATCATATTCACTACAATTCTGTACTACTTGCCATTACCTTTTGGAATCTGGAGGGAATTAGTACTTAATAATTTACAGATCAAGAGAGCTGCATTTCTCTCACACTTTTCACCCACAGCTTTTAGAGTGTTAATATATATATTTAGCAAATCACTGAAATCCTAAAGTGATCACATTTAAGGCTATGATATAAGAACCTTGACAAAATCTGCTAAAAGACTTAATTTTGCAGTTTTAGACACATTGCCCTGATGTCCAATATATTAGGGGGAGGGGTGTGAAAGAGTTCTCTAGATTTAATTTAAACATAATCTACAAACTGTAGCTTGGCGATCTAATTAAACCTGAATTCAAACTTTCAGCTTTCTCTTTCAGTCCTTGCTATCTTTGGGCTGCTGGCTCTAGACCCTTATCAGTATAAGGCTGCTACTGATTTCACCTTCCTAACTCTCTTGGAGAGTCTCACCCTGCTTTTTAATTTCTATTACTTATTATCTAATTTTATACTTATGCGTGGTTTGAGGACCCCCAAAATCCCCTACCCAGGAAAACTAAAAGTTTTTTGAGGAAAGAACAGCAAGTTTATTCAATTTTCGAGAGAAGAGGGCATCCCTTCCATCAGTATGAACCAACAGAATGAAGTGTGTTACAACAGACAGAACAAGAATTTATAACCTCAGCCAACACTCCCCCCCTCCCCCCTGCTGTTCCTTCTCCCATTGGTTGGGAGGTGGACTTACATCTGAGCGCAAAATCTTGCCCAATGGTGAATAACAAAGAAGCCTGCCACTATACCCTATTGGCTGGGAGGTGGGACAGGGAACCTGGGAATTGTTCATGTCCTTATTTAGCAAAAGTTAAAGCAGGGGAGGGGAAAAGGATCACAAGCAAGAGCAGAGACCAACAGCTCCAGAAGGAGGCCTAATGCTGATAAGGGTGTGGCAAACAAAGGTGGAGGCTGACAGACTCCTGAAGGGGACCTAATGCTGATGTGGCTGGAGTAAAGAAGGGGGAAGAGGGAAGCCAAAATTCCAGCTTGCTCCCACAAGAAAACTTAGGGGCTGAGAAGTTTCACTTTTCCCATTCATTCTTGAAACCCCAACTTAGTCAGTGTTGGAACTCCCCACCCCCCAAAAAAGAAGGAAAAGTCTTACTTTCCCACTGAAAGACTAAGATGGGAATTCTTTCCCAGAGTTCTCTCTAATTCCAGACTTTAGAATCTTTCAGCACCAGCAGTCATTCTACAAATACAGAGAGACAGACAAAATGACAAGACAGATCATGCACAAATCTAATTTTCTTATTGGCTTTTTAGGTTTAGTTTGTTTTTGAGACAAATCAATTCAGAATTAGAATTTTATTTATGTATTTAGTTTTTAGACTGGTCAAAATTCAGAGTTATCTTTTAGTTCCATATTCTTCTAAAAGCAACCAATTCAGATTACAGTACAATTTATCACATTCCAATTTATTTTGACTGACCCATAACCAAATTATAAGAACATCTTTTCAGAGGAGACCTGTTTTGAGTCCTCTGCCCCCAGAAACAACTTAGAGAGAAAAGCAGACTGAAATCAAATACAGGGAGTCTGAGAGATAGGAGTGGGGATTTTGGGAACAAAACTCATCCACCCTTTAGGACTGGGACTTCAGCAGATAAGAGTTCTATGAGCACCTGATCCCTGGTGGGGAGGATGTCTCCAAAGCCTGGTCCTAATCTGAGTCACAAGGCACCATTAAATGTTAACCTCTACAGGGTTTATTCTAAGAAAGGAAAAATGAAATTTGGTTGTGTCCACATTTTTAAGTTCTCTCAAATTGGCAATGTACATCCATTGCATTGGAGTTACAGTTCAGACCTGAGACCCCCTAAGGAAGCCAGTCCAGAACTGGCTTTATGTATACTTTTGATGAGGTGCAGGCTCTGGGAGCCCCCTTGAGCTCTCCTTGAATCTTTGAGGTACAGGCTCTGGGAGCCCCCTTGAGCTCTCTTTGAATCTTTGAGGTACAGACTCTGGGAGTCCCCTTGAGCACTCCTTGAATCTTCCCATTTAAGGCATTTGCCTGAGGCCATGGGCCTTACGTTGTGGCTCTGCCCAAGTCTTTGGCCCTCCTTTGTCCAGCAATTTCCCACCCTTGATTCTCCTGTTCCACCCTTGAATTGGCCTGGCCCACTATTGTCTGTTAGCTCCAGGTAGCCTCCAGCAACTTCCCACCCTTAATCACTCATTACTAGAGTCTGACCTCATCTGACTCCTCCTAAAGACCCTCCCCAAACTCCTCCTCTAGACCACCCCTAGATTCCTCCCACAACCTTTCTGTATATAAGATCCCATTTTCCCTCCATGTGATGTGAGAGCGCCATAGAATTTTCTAGCACAGATTTACTCTGTGTCCAATACAAGTGAACTGTTAATAAACTTTACTTCTCTTTGAGAGAAGACTTGAGTCAAATTCATTCAGCAGGACCCGGTGTGTTGGTATTTTGAAGTCTCAAGCACTCCTAACTCTAACCTCTTCACGTTCAACAGAGGCTGTTACTCCATCATTGTTTTAGCTCAGGACAGAGGAAATCCCTCTTCTATCAGACTCTTGGGGTATGAAATGTTGGGGCTTAGGGGGTGCTCAGGAGTCCAAAATACCAACATGCCCGGTCCTGCCCAAACAAATTCAACCCAAGCCTTCTTTCACCCAAAGAAAAGCAAAGTTTATTAAAGATTCACCATATTGGGTACTCTTAAGGAGTCTAAGTATTGATGTTTGTATTGACAAGCAGGCCAAATTAAATCTCAGATTAAATCTGAGCTAGACAGAATCTGAGCACCTGCATGGAGGCAAGATGGATCTTATATACACAGACTGTGGGAGGGAACTAGGGGTTGTCAAGTAGTCTGGGTGACTAGAGGAGGGGTTTAGGAAGGATCTTGAGGATGAGTCTAAGAAAGATATTGATGGAACTGGGATGACTAAAGGTCAGATTCCAGGAACCAAGAGAATTCGATTTTGATGGGATCAAGGGTAGGACGTAGCTGGAGGCAATCTGGAGGTAACAGACAATGAAAGGCTAGGCTAGGTTAGGGGTAACATATTTGGGGATGAAAAAGCCAGAGTAAATGGGAAAATTCAGGAGTTCAAGGGAGTTCCCAGAGCCTATACCCCATCAGGACCAACTCCCCAAACATACTGGTCTTGGGCTATCTAAGCAGAAGAATCTCTCCACCAAACCTAAGCAGAACACAATGGAGCTTCCATACCTTTGCTTAATTCAGTTCCGACTTGGGTTGGCATTTGACCAAGATAAGATTCAATGTAATCTCATTATCATTAATTTCCTTCTGTAGAACTTTGAGAAGAACTTGGGGGGAGGGGGGCAGGGGGGAGCTCTCAGGCTCCAAGATGGTGATTACTAAGATACTGATTGGCACACAAAAAAAATGCATATTCTTTGTGTTAGTAATACCACTATTGTGGTCTGTATCCAAAAAGAGGTTAAAAAAAAAGGAAAAGGATCCATATGTACAAAAATATTTGTAGCAGTTCCTTTCTGGGGGTAAACGGTTGGAAATTGAAGGAATGTCCACCAATTGGTGAATTGCTTAACAAATAGTGATGTGTGAATGAAAAATTTAGAAAGACTTACATAAGCTGATGCAAAGTGAAATGTGCTGTTTACAAATGAACACCAATATTGCAAGATGATCAACTGTGAATGATTTAGCTGTTCTCAGCAGTACAATGATCCAAGACATCTCTGAAGGACTTATGATGAAAGATGCTGTCCATGAGAAACACACTTTAGGTAATCACAGGACTTCCCAGGCAATGTCAGGGATGTAGCCTGGACTAGCTTCTGTTTCCACTGCTCCATTGGAGGTCTTTAGGAAGATCCACTTGGGTAGGATGCCCCTCAAGGCAGCTGTGGGTATCACAGGACTTCCTGATAGAGTCAGTGAGTTATCCTGAGATGGACTTCCAGTGCCCACTGCTTCACTTTGGGGCCCTTATGAAGACGCACATGATGTAGGCCTTTCTCACTGAAAAAACTCAGAAACAGGGTGTGTAGGGAAAGGTGTTTATTATGCTTCCTGCAAGGAAGCAGGTGTGATGCTCTCTAGGGACACACCCACACTGATACAGAAGCAGGAGTGAGAGTATACAAGTGAAGGTATACAAGTTCTACCTGAAGGTTAGTCAAATTCCTCAAATTCCTTACTTTATAGATACATATATACGGATATATCCCCTCTTACACTATCCATTCCCAGAGAAAGAACTGATGGTATCTGAATACAGATTGAAGCATACTTTTTTTAACTTTATTTTTCTTGAGGGTTTTTTGTATGTTTTCTTTCACAGGATGGCTATTAGGGATATATTTTGTATGACTACATATATATAACCTACATTGAACAGCTTGCCTTCTCAATGGGGGGAGGAGGGAGGAAAGGACAGAATATGGAATTCAAAGTTTAAAAAATGAATGTTAAAAATTATTTTTACATGTAATGGGAAAAATAAAATACTAAACATTTTAAATGGATATTTCATTCAATTTTTATTTGTAGTCAAAAAAGATAGTATTCTACAATTTTAATTTCTCTGTTTTGTCTCTCCCTGGTTTATGTGTTATGACCATAGTTATATTATGGTCTTGATGGGATATAGGCTCTGGCAACCCCCTTCTTTGCTTATGTTTGCAAAAAATTTATGTAATATTGGAATTAATTGTTCTTTGGGAAGTTGATATAATTAATTTGTAAATCCATTTTTCTTTCCTTTTGGAGTTCTGTTATGACTCATTCAATTTTTTTCCAAGACTAAATTATTTGAATTCTCTACTTCCAGTCTGGGTATTTTGCTTTTTTTTTTTTTTTATAAATATTACTTCTTTTTATTTGAATTAGCATTTTTGTTAGCAAAAGTCTATTGCATTATAAGATGAAAGTCAGGAGAACGGGTGACCTCTGTGTTTTTCTTGGAGCCATTAGAAACCATGCAGTCTGAAGTGACAGTGACATGGTAGTTAGGTCTTACACTATTAGATGTAGTAATCCTCATAGTTTTAGGCTAAGAACCAGTTCTAAAATAATTTTCTGATCACCTGAAAGTTACATAGTTAATTTTCAATGAAGGGTATCATCAAACCATTCACTACTTCTATATGAAACTATTTTTTTTCTTTCTACTCGAGACTTCAAGGGAATAAAGGTATGTGTAGGAATTCTTTTTGAGAAAAACTATAAAAAAATGCCTTGTCAGCTCTTATGCATTTAAAGTCTTAAAGATCAGGGTAAAAGCATAAATTTAATATTATGTTATAAGAGATGAAATAAAGGAATTATATGCAGCCTTGTCTATACACAGGTTAGCTGTTGAATTCTTTGCCTCATGAAGAAATTTTCTGTGACTATTTTCAGAAATATTTAACAATCACCTCTATTCTAATTAATGCACCTCCATTCTTTTTACATGGTGACTTCCTCTATAGTCTCTCTGTGACTAGCATATACTCTATTGGTGGAGGAAGGTTAGACTGGTTTGGGGGATGGGTTTTTTTGGCTTTTTTGAAGGCAGGCAATTGGGGTTAAGTGACTTGTCCAAGATCACACTGCTAGTAAGTGTTAAGTGTCTGAGGTCAAATCTGAACTCAGGTGCTCCTGACTCCAGGGCCAGGGCTCTATTCACTGTGTCACCTAGCCACCCCTACCTTTTTTGTTTTTAAGTCAGAGTTCACCTTGGATTCCAATGGAACCATTACAATTTGCTTCTTTTAAAGAACAAGGGGATGTCTTGATAATGATTTTTTTTCAAGTACACTCATCCTTGTTTTGATTCCTTATTTCTCACAATGTTTCACTAGAATTTTTTCACATAAAAGTTGAAAAATGTTGATATTCTTTTATAGAGACATGAAGAGACTAATTTTTGGGATATTGTTCATGGAGGAGGCTGAATGTAGGCTTTTCTATCTCCATGGGAACACAAAAATGTTTCTGACTCTTCTAGAAATGAAGAAAGAAAGAATTAGTTTCCATGGAGATACAAAGGTATGTTAAACATAGCTGGCCCTGGGGCCACCCCTAAGCAAAGATGAAATTCAGGAAATCTTTCTGTTCCCAAATGTACTGGAGGATTCAGCCTAATGAGTTATTGGTGGCCCTGGAGTTAAACAGGTTTCTCTATGCCTTATGAGGAATTACACCCTCAAATTCATTTACTCCATGGAAATTTGAAAGTAAGTATGGAACAATTCAAATGAAATGTCTCCTGGAATATGATTGCTAAAAGTCATACTGTAGAGAAGTATGCGCCATAAAAGCTGGGTGATAATGCATCATTTCTTGATTGACTTAATAATGTGTTAATTAGGGAATTTTATTATAGGGGATCCTTTATTAAAGGGCATATGAACTAGAACCTAATCTTAATTCTTAGATAAGAATATGAAATTGAAATTTGCCATTCTATGCATTAATATTCAGTGAAACTATGCAATCAATATCCAGTTCTCCAATAATTGCTTTATCTCCATCTAGGGAAAACTACAGCACCCCTCATTAATTCCATCCTTTATAATTTTACATGCAGTTAAGTTTGAGATGACATCTATATGCCCATGACTAGTTTCCAGAAAAAGCTTCCCATACTACCATGACAACTACATGATGTGCTTAGTACGTCCTGACAAAAGAAAGTGCAGTGACTGGCACACAGATGTGTTTGTGTTCAAATGACACTTGTGTCAAAGCATCGAGGCATGATGATCATTGAACACAGAGGATGGGTATCTAAATAGTTCCTATTTTGAAATTCACATTGGCATAATGAAGCTCTGCTTGAATATATGTATTAACATGAAGCTGAATCACTTTCTTAAGGGAATATATTTTAATAACTCAGCTCAATGTTATCAAACCCATGGTTTGCGAGCATCAGCTGGTCAACAAGCATTAAATTGTGCCTATATTGTGCCAGGAACACTGGAAATAATGAAAAAAAACATCAAGAATAATCTCAGTCCTCCAGGAGAATGCATTCTAATGGGGGAGACAAACATAGGAGATACCTACAAATTAGGTGGAAGGTAATCCCAGGTGGAAGACACTAGTAAATAGGGGGATCAGGAAAGGTCATCTGCAGCTGGCAGGATTTGAACTGATTTTGTAAGGAAGCCAGGAAAAACAAGAGGGAGCTAGAAGTGAAGAGTGGGAGCATCCTAGATGTGGACTCTCAATCATTCTCACAAAATCCCTGAGTATATTATGTAGTCCATTGTACCTTACCTGTTTGGATAAAAATGCAATGACATTAATAATATTGTGTGAGAGAAACATGTATTAAGTAGTAGTATAAAGAGATGGGTGCTTTGAAATGAACAAATTTTGGCCCCAAGACAATAGCAGCAGCATGAGCACCAGCAACAACAGTAGTAATAGCGGCAATAGTAGTAATAGCAGTAATAACAAACCTAGCATTTATGTAATATTTAAGGTTCACAAAATGTATTACAATTATTACCTCATTTTATCTTCACGACAGTCCTGTGAGGTAGGGGCTACTCATTACCCATATATCGATAAAGAACCTGAGAGTGACAAGTGAAATGACTTACCCAGAGTTATACAGCAAGGCAGTGTCTGAAGCATTTGAATGAAGGTAGGTCTTCCTGCCTCCAAGTGCAGCATTCTGTTCACTGCTATCTAAAGTAGGAAGGGATTTGAGGATACTGTCATTATAAATTACTGTTCCAATTACCAGACATACAACAAAAATGAATTGTTTTGATTTTGATTAGCACTCACACAAATTTTGATTTCTGTGGAACCCATATCTTACCTTTATTGAAACCCTGAAATAACTACTTAACAGATTCCAAACAGTTATAAAGCAGAATCTTGACAACTTTTCTGTTCCTATGAATTTTGACCTTAGAACAAACAAGTTCAACAACTGTTTCTGTTACTATTTTCAGGATCTTTAAAATACATATAACTTTGAAATTCCAAAAAGGGGTCATAGTTTTCTACTATCACAACTTCCTTCCATTCACCATTTCTTGAATCAGATGAATCCTGTGACACTTTATTTTATTTTATTTTTTAGCAAAAAGATAGATTTCAGTTCTGTGTTGTAAAGACCATCAAATGGAAGATCTAAGAGTTTTTGTTCATAGTATGAATAAGTCTAAGTTCATTTACAACTGAAAGACTTCTGACAAGCAGTTCAATATAGACTTAAAAGTAAAAGCAAAAAAAATATGAAGCTTTTAGACTGTTTAGATTCTCAGGTCAAGAAGAAATAAACCTCTAAGCCCAGTTCCCCTAAAAGCCATTTTTCCATTTATGCTTGCAAGCTTAATAAGTGAAGAAGTATTCCTGGAGGGTCCACGTGAATGAAATTGATGTGTACAAAAGGTTTACTTTCAAACAAAATAATTGATGCCCAGGCTTTACTTTCTTCTATAAAAGAGTTCTTAACCTTTTTTTGGTCATAAACACACTGGTAGTCTGTTGAACCCCTTCTGTCATTAATATTTTCAAACATTTGAAGCAACTACTAAATTTCAGTTGTAGGTTAGTGAAGGTGTTTTTTTTTCTTTTTTGCCTCATACAAGTTTATTGACACCTCCTACCCCCTTTGTCCTGGTCATGGACCTCTGATTAAAACCCCTGATGTACAGGAATAACTTATACCAAAAGAATCCAGGGAAAGTGCAAAAATGGCATTGTGCTTAGATAAGTATTTCAGAGAGATTCTCAAGTCTCTACATGAGCACTTGGTCCCCCTCCCTTTTGGCAAAGGTGTCCAGCAGTACAAAGTATTAAAAGCCTGGAGCCATTAGTTCAAAGCTCTCAGTCTCACCTTTATGTCCCAGGAACTCTGAGACTTCACAATATTGGGAATGAACTGGTTAAACTCATGACCTTGTGAACAGCATAAGAAATTTCAGCATCCTTGTCTGGGGTGATGATAGTATGAAACTTCTCACAGCTCCCCAGTCTCAATGGATTGGAGTTCTAGGTTCTCTGAGTACAATACATTGGCAGGAGTCCAGTAACTTATGAATGCTAACTTTTACATGTTGATACAATCTTTAGACTCTCAATCAATAGCTATGAAGTGCTTATGTATATGACACAATCTTATATGCACAAAGATCAAAATAAGCCTGACTCCATTCCTATCCTTAAAAAAATTCATAAATAAGAGAGACAAGATACAAACTATGAAAAGACAGTTAACAATTGTGTCATTGAGTTAAAATAAATAAGAAGGCTGCCTCATGTTATATATAGAATGAACTCTAGGTTTGCAGATGAGAGTACTTGAGAGCTGAACTCACATTCTACTACTTAATAGATGCGTGACCAAATCACTAAATTTCCTTGAGTCTATTTCCTTAACTCAAAAATAGAATGAAAAATCCTGTTTGTTGTGTGATTCAAAAGAAATAATGTATTCAAAGTATTTTGTAAACTTTAAAATGCCATATAAATACCAACCATTATTAAATAAGTGTCATAGATAATAAATGTCAGGCATTCAGAGGAAAAAGCATTTATTATAAATTGGTCAGTTGACATGTCATGGAAAACTTCACAGGAGATATGAAGTTCAAGCTGCACCTTAAATAGGTAGAAGAGATCATAGGTGATGGGAACAGTGTATGCACAGCTGTGCAGGTGAGAATGCGTGCTCTGGTTGCTTTGAGTAGTGCAGTCTGATTGAGGAGAGGATTTATAAGAAGAAGAATATCACAGGACCTTTGAGTCAGATGGTAACCTCTGGCAGAGACCCAGCCCAGCCCACCATGAAAAAAAGAAACCCCATGAAAACTTCTGTCAATGTTTTGCAAGAAGACCTTCTGTGAAAAGATATTTAATGCCTCTACAGTAAGACCATTCCACTTTGGGATAATTTTACTTGTTAGGAAGTTGTTCTAGAGACTTTCAATAATTAAATGAATCTGTGCTATCTGTTTTGATGCTCTCTTTGATGATGCTGGTGATAGTCATCCTGAATGATTCTTGCCCTTCTCCTTCCATTAGTGTACCATAGTGGCCATACCCAATGTGGTAGGGACTATTCTCTGTTTATTGTGACACCATGAGAATTTCAGAGGAGAACATGAACTGTCCTGCAGTCATCCCTTACTCTTACCACTGAATCAAACCCTTATCTTTACAAATCATGCATATTCCTGATGATATTCTATACTTCTGTTCTCCCAAGTTCCTGGTTTGCTATATGGCTAAATCTGCTCATAATCTCCAAGTACCTTTCCATTGTCTAATACATGATATCCACTTAAGATTTTGGGGAGTCTGCTATGTTCCATGTCTATCAGTCATACAACACTACTGGAACGTTGGGATTAAAACATTGGGCCTTTGTTTTTGAAAGAATTTTGGGGGACATACAAGGAGCTTTTTAATTTCCTGACAGCAATGTACCCTGTTGTCCTGTTTCATTCTATGCCCAACTTACTGATGAATTTTATTATAAATTGTTCTACTCTATAGTTATCTAGTGTTTTCTATCTAACTGCATTGCAATCCTGACAACCACTTGATTTTTCTTTTTAATATGTTCAGAAAAAACTCTTTTGAATGGCTAAAAAGTCCTTTCCAAAATCTGTAATATCTGAAGACTTGACATAGTAAGCATAATTTCATCAACCAATACAATAAAGGACTTCATCATCCATAGAATTTAATAACTTGAATCTTTTGTTGGAGTTCTACCTTTGCAGAAAATATGACATATGCTTTAAAGAGTGAGTATTCATCACTCTTGTTTTATGCATTGCCTAAAATTTATGACCAGAGGTTCATCTAACAAGGTTATCTCTATAGTAATTTCTTTCAAAGATTCTGGAATAATTTTGAAGTATGATTCAGAGATACCTTGTTGAAGGAGAATCTTTAAGATGGTATTTTGCCATAGTGAATCAAATATTTTCTTGTAACTACCAACAATAATTACAATGAGATTTTGTGTTATCTATTCCTTTCAGTCATTTATATGATGGTAACAACTTGGTCTACTGTGAAATATCACTTGTAAAAGTTTCAAGATTGCCTGCCAATATAGTTCATTAAGGATTCCCTTGATATAATTTTCATAAAAATTGGAAGAAGATTGAAAAGCAGGTACAAAGATAACCAGTCGATTACATTTTCTTTAGAGTGAGTGGTCTTCCATTGAGTTTGCTCCTCCCTCCCCCACTTTTTTGGGAGAAAGTTCAGTCATCATTCTAGTAAAACCACATGGACACTTTGCGGAAGGAGGTGCTGGTTTCCAAATATGAATGACTCTTCATTGAGTTAAATCCTCATGATTAGCTTGTGAGAATTTTGTGGATATACTAAAGAGGAAGCAAGCTGCCCTTCAGACACTCTGAGCCTGAGGACAACTCTCTGAGTAGTCTGATGGTACCCCTTGCCACCACCCATCTAGCTTCAAACTGCTTGAAAGAGGCTTTCCTTGGTCTGGTGGGATATTCTACTGGCAAGGCAGCCCGGGGTGACATACAACCACCGCGAGGAGAGAGTGCCTACGTAGTAGGAGGAGGAGTGGGTTGTTTCCAAGGAAAGAGGGCATCAAAGAGAAGCCAAGAGAAAAAAAAAATAGAAGTTGGCTATATAATTTGACAATGCTCAAAATAGAGGTGAAAAATGAAATATCTGATTAACAGAAATGCCAAACTATATCTTGATAAGAGTAACTATCAGCTGCCAAGCAGATTGGAAATCTGGCTATGACTTAAGTTTCTGAATGTTTTTTAAATCATCCTATGTGGAATGCTATGATTCACTTGGTCTTACCTAGGCTTTATTTGAGTAGGATTAAATCACCTCTCCCATACCCAATTAATAGTTATGCAATGAGCACCTTTCCTACCCTGTTCACTTGACCACTACCCTATCACCTCTTTAGTCCCTTTTTTTAGCTCTAAGTTTCTGCACCCGAAGTTCCCAGTATTGATGAAATCAGAGTTAAAAATCCCTTTTACATTATCGAATCATATTGAACTCACAGTCCACTAAAATGAGTTATGTGCTAGAGCTTGGTTGAACTGGCTGATGAGGGCTAATTGTTAAATTCTAAACATGAACACTTACACCTCACAAATCAGCAAATGTTATTGATCAAGCCTTGAATTTGTGTGTGTGTGTGTGTATTTTACTGTCTGGACTTAAGAAAGTGATGAAGAAAATGTTAATAATACAGACTAAACTTAGAGCAATTGTTAAACATTTATCAGCACACCACTGACTAAAATGCTTAGATCATTTTTGCAGACAAACTATTACCTAAAAATACACCCTTCCCCACCCCCATCCTGCACTTTACACAGTCAAAATTTTAGGACAAGTCTAAGACTTTATATTTATCCCTGCTAAATTTTCTTTTATTAAACCCAGTTTGATGTTCTATTCCAACAAGATATTTTTGGATCTTGGCCCTCATATTCAATGTGCCAGCAAGTTTGGCAGCTAGTTGGTACAGTAGATAGTGTGGGATTTAGCATTAGAAAGTCCTGAGTTAAAATCCCTCCTCAAACACCATTAATTGTGCATGTCACTTACTTTCTGTATGCCTCAGTTTCTTCAACTGTAAAATAGGAATAATAATAGCACTTACCTCAGTGGGTTGTTATGGGGATCAAATGAGTTAACACATGTGAAGTTATTTAAAAACTTTGATACACCAAATTAATGTAATCCATTATTAGTAGCTATCCCTCCAATCTATGTGACATCTTCCAATTTGATATCTACTATGCATAGCAGAGTGTAGCACCATATTATACCATTAAGCATAAATGAGTATAGCACCATATTGGAAATATCTTTCCAAGTTGATGTGAAACTATTATTGACACTTCTTTGAGTACATTCATGTAACTAGTTCTGAATCTTTCTAAATATGTTATTATTTAATCCATATCTTCCTAAGAATTATATGAAAGACTTCTAAAATCCAGAGAGCCTAAATCTTAGAATGTCCTTAATTTACCAGGCTAAAAAAACCCTATAAAATAAAATTAATCTGTCATTGTTATGCTGCTTCTTTGTGATCACTGATTCATTCATGAATCATCTCTCTAATAATACGTTCTGTAATTTTTCTATGAAATGAAATTAAAGTTAGCCTACAGTTTACAGATTCCTTTAAAAAATGGGACATTTACCCTTCTCCAGTCCTTTAGTCCTTACCTTTCCTGTTCTCATTAGTCATTTAAAGGTCCTTGAGAATGACTCAACAAACACAATCACCAGGTCTCTCAGTAACAGAAAACATAGCTCATTTGAGTCAGATTGCAAGAACTTATCAAATCCAGTTTGGTCCTTTCTTAGTATTTCCTTATTTATCTTGGATATCAATTCCCATTTTTCTTCTGTCATTTTCAGTCCAAAGGTCATTCACTTTGCCCTACAAAAAAGAATCAAGAAAAGAATTGAGTAGCCAGAAGAAGAAGGAAAAAAAACCTAGAAGAACCTAGTCATTTGTTTTGTACATCCTTTGAAGTTACTAGTTTTTCTAATGCAGCAGTCAACTTTTCAGGCTTTTCAGTCTGTCAGTCAAAGCCAGTAAATAAACATTTATTAAGTGCATATAATGGGTGCCGGGTACTGTGTTAAGAATAAATGCTGAGGTGGCACAGTGAATAGAGCACCGGCCCTGGAGTGAGGAGGACCTGAGTTTAAACCCAGCCTCAGACATTTGACACTTACTGGCTGTGTGACATTGGGTGAGTCACTTCACCCCAATTGCCTTGCCTTCCCCCCTCCAAAATAGAAAGAATAAATGCTGAGGACACATGTGAAAGGTACAAGGTACAAGGGTACAGGATAGCCCCTGCCACCAAGGAGCTCAAAATCTAATGAAGGAAACAGCATGCAAACAGTTATGTTCAACGAGCTATGCAGAGGATAAATAGGAAAAACCAACTAAGAGAAGATATTAGAATTGAAAGAGATTGGGAAAGATTTCCTGTAGAAGGTGGGATGTAAGCTGGGACATAAAAAGAAGTCAGGGACTTTCAAGAGATAGAGATGAGGTAGAAGAGAATGCTGGGCATGTGGTCAAACAAAGAAAATGCCAGGGCTCAGAGAGCGAGTGTCTTCAACAAGGAACTGCAGGAGACCAGAGTACAGTATGTGGGGAAGTTTAAAGTATCCAAAAATACCAGAAATGTGGGGAGGACTAAGTTATGAAGGGCTTTGAGTGTGAAACAGAAGATTTTTGTATTTGATAATTGAGAGTAAGCTCTTAAGTCATATATGACAGGAATCTGATCCCAGTGTTCTCTCATTGTCAACAAGAAGGAGAATGAGATTATCTATGCATGCTCCAAGGAAGGACCCCATGGGACAATTCATCCATATTACACGCTATCATATTTCTTGTCATCCTTCTCAATGTGTTTCACTACTAAGTACCTCTCCACCTTGCCCATAACATGAATAATCACCAATCATACTATGCCCCCAATGAGGTATTTTGGTTTCACCAAAAAGCTTTACCTCATAGCACGTCTACATCAACTCGTCTGTCATTCTGTTTGCCAGGATGTAATTAAAGTGCAAGACAAAGAGCTCCTATACTCACAGTTCAGAGTGACCTGAGTTTAAATCTTGCCTCTAATATTGTCTTGCTTTATGAGATTGGAGGAAGTTACCTAGCTCATCTGAACCTGCTTTACCACTTCATAATAGTTGTGATAGGCAATTAGTAGCCATCAGTAACAGTAACTGCATAATACTACTAAGAAGCTGCATGATATGGAGTAGAGGTGGCAATCACACAGACCACAGACCACATGCAGACCACAATACTACCCAATTTGGTCCAAGTAGATTAAAAATAATTGAGAAACACTTAAATAAAAATACAATAAAACAGATAATATTCAGATGTAGTTTTCTGAGTCCATATGCAGGCTGCAGGGATCCTTATGTGTGTTTTCTAAGTGTGTGGTTTAGTGGCCCCATTTCCTGTTGGAATTTGACACGAATGGCACAGAGGATACCCCAGAAGATAGGTTAAGTCTTTCCCTCTGACACATGTGGATTGCGTGGCCGTGGGGAAGTTGTCTAAAGCAACTGTCTAAGACTGCAAGTAATAGAGACAGTACTGACATGAACAGAGCAAATTACTCACCTAGAATTCTCTCTGCCAATGAAATCACAAATCCAGGCAAAAAGAAGAAAAAAAAATATTTTACTCACAAAACTGTTTTGTGTTTAAAATAAGAATATAAAGTATGTAAAGTACTTTGCAAGTCTTAAAAGGGCTATGTAGTGTCAACCTGAAAGTTTGGTTAAAAGAGTCAAATATGTTAGGTGGTATATAAATTCAAATTGTTTATTCCCTTAAAGCTAGCAAAGCTAGTGAACACATCCATATGCGGAAACAGATTCTAATTCTGCTTGTCTGATAAAAAGAATGAGAGGCCTTAAATACATTTTAGAACAATCCCAACTCAGGATGTCTGCGTTGCTCAAATTTATGATTTCCATATATGTTTAACAATAGTATGAGAAAGAAATTTTCTTAACTTAATAGATTGTAAATACAATAAGATAAGAGAGTTGACAATGTGTCAATTGAAATTATAACCTAGTATATTTTTTTTCCCTTACCATTAACATGACATAACATAAGTCCCTAACATATTAAGACAAAAAAAAGTCCCATAATTCAAGATAATGTCTTGGATTAAGGCACTCGTCCTTAATGGTCATGAACAAAGGAAAATTCTCTTTGTCAACCAACTAGTTTCGTAGCTGTTGACATAGGAAGAGGCTTTCTCTGGGCTTACTCCAGGAGCAAAGAAAGACATATCTGTTAGACTGAGGCTCTTCCTCTGGTTGATTAGTTCAGGCTTTGGCCCTTATTGGGGTTCAAATGATCTGAAATGATTATCTGTAAATATAATTTATTATTATTTCTTTTTGTCTTGCAATTTAGGCATGACTCCAAGATATTTTTTTTACTGAAGTTTTCCACCATCACAAAACACTTTCTTTCTATGATATCCCAGACATAGAGCCCCTTTGTATGTATTTGTATAGTTTCAGTAAAAAATGTAAATAGATTGAAAATCAAGTATATAGATTTCACCTTACTTATAATGTCCTTGGACTGGTTGCTCTTTTGTTGCCTTTACTCCCTCCCCCAGTCATCATTCTTTTTTTTTTTTTTAAGCAATTGGGGTTAAGTAACTTGCTCAAGGTTACATGGCCAGTTATTTCTGGGTGTGGTGCTAAGTATCTGAGCCTGGATTCGATCCCCAGGTCATCCCAACTCTGGAGCCGGTGCTCTTACTTGCTGTGCTACCTGTTCACCCACCCCGTCATCATTCTTAAAGAGAACTTAGAAACTTAGTGAGTGAAGGTTGTTGTTTTTCTGATGTGATTGATTCATCACTGAATTGGGTCTTCATGATTGACTTCTGAGTCAGAAATCTGTGGATATAGTAAAGGGGGAAGTTGCCCCTCAGATGCTCTTTAAATAAATGCCTTGCCACCCCCTATATCCATCCCACACCTACGTGTAAGCTGCTTGTGATGAGGCTAGCTCTTTTGGTCTAGTGGGAGGGGTTGAGTAAAATCTCCTTAGTCATAGGGATTGACTTCATTTATAACACATTTTTTTTGTTTTTTTTTTGTTTCTGCTTTTTGGAGAGGGGAAGGGTTAAGTGATTTGCCCAAAGTCACATGGCTAGGGTTTTTTTTGGGGGGGTGGTAAGTGTCTGAAGCTGGATTTGAACCCAGGTCCTCCTGACTTAAGGGCAGGTGCTCTATTCACTGCACCACCTAGCCGCCCCCTTTTTATGACACTTTAAAAAAAAATTTCCCAATACCTCTAATATGGGCAGCAGGGAGAGATTTGAATATTGTTTCTATCTCAGATTTGGGCATGTGTGTTATGGAAATACATTATATACCAAATGGGATGTTACATAAGCTTTTTGGAAGAACTTACAAAGGTCATATATAATATTTTTGAGCATCAAATTTTATAAATGGAAAAATCCCAGTTACCATTAAATACATGTTACATTTATTTTAAATATTTTCCCTTTATGGACACAATTTTTGATTGGTCATGTGGAAATGAGAGCCATGAAATGAACAGAAGTTTACTTAAAACGATAAGGGACTATCAGTCTAGAAATATTCTTAAGTCTGTGTGCATTTATTTTAATAACATTTTCTCAGGAACTAAAGTTAAACTCATTGGTCTCTAGTTTACAGATTCCATCCGATTTCCTTTCATCAAAAAAAAAATCAATAAATTTGCCCCAGTATGTGAGGTTTCCAAGAACTTTCTCAGATCATTGACAATGATTTGACAATCATGTCAGTTATCCTTTCAATACACAAAGATATAGTTCTTCCAGATCAGGTGACTTAAACTTAATCAAGAGGAGTTAAATGTTCTCTTATGATGTCCTTGCTTTTCTTGGTTACAGATTCCAAATATTTTCTATCTTTTCAAGTTAAATGATAATTCTGTTAACAAAAGAGTAGAAAACAAAACCCAAAAAACTGTAGTTTCTGTTCATCAATGTTTTGTACTAATCCAATTAAAGCCATGCTCATATATCTTCTTAGAACTTTCTCTTTTCACAGTGTAGCTTTAAAAATTACTTTTCATGATCATTAAATTTCTCACTAGACTCAGTACATTTTTATCTTCAGCATTCCTCATGGTATTCTTTATAGACCATCACATACTTTGTCATTCTTTCATTCCCTATTACATGCCTTTGCTTCCATCTTCTGCATGTGTCTTTTTACAATCATAAGTCGTTTTGTGAGTTTCATGTGTATTCAATCCAGTTTTTGTAAATAGCTGTTCATTTCCTCCTTGTTGTAAGTGATTTCCTTGGAATAGTAATAATTTTCTTTTTTGAAGTCTTCCTATTCCCTAGAATTGACTTCCCTTAATGAAAGTTACTTCATGGGATTCTAGTTATCCTTCTTTGTAATCCTTTGAAATAAATCTATTCTTCCCAAATCTGGGTAACCTATCAGGTTATTTTCAGTTTTTCTAACAAAGATTCTAAGATGGGGTAGGCACTTCTCCCTGTGTTCTTATAATTTTCACCCAAGCAACCAATTCCCCCTGATTGGTTGAATAAATTTCAACAAAAAAATTCCCCTTATTGGTTCCTCTGTTTTATGGAAGAAACCTCTTTCTTTTCAGGTTGGAGGTCTTTTGAAGAAGAAATGGTTTCATTTCCTTTATCATGTCCTCAAATTGGACTGTGTTTTAAATATATTCTATATCATTTGGTTTTACTATGGAAAATAAAAATATCAGTTCATGTTAAATCAGTCTAAATTTAATGGCTGATCGACAATAGTCTAGCCATTTGTGTCAGTCCTGGCAACCCACAATACAGAAATAAAAATTGGTACTAGATGCTACCTATCCTCCTTCTGTTTTTATGAAAATAGTGGCAGATTAGTAGAAAATAGCACAAAGGTTGCTAACGATCATTCAATTGTTAACCTTCCTATTAATGTTGACCTGGTTCTTGGTACTCTTAATTTCAGGTTCTTATTCATTGAATGACAAATGGACTGATCAATACCAGTACTTATATTTTCTCTTTAAATGAAGCCAGCATGAAAAAAAGAAAGTTGAGGGGGAAAATGGAAGAATTACTTGTTTTCTCCTTGGAAAAGCAAATGAAAGGAATAGACAAATTGGTTTTATTGTACATTCAAAGACAACAAGAAATTTCTTTTCATAAGACAATTATCTTGTATTACAGTACTCATAATATACAATTTTCAAAAAAAAACTGCTGTAAAAATAATTGCAAGTTGTGAATTAGCCTTAATTGTATTAGATGAGGGGGTGAAGAATTATATAAAGAACTCAGTATGAACCTCCAAATAAACCAAAATACATTTTAATGTTCTGTAATGTCAATTCACAACATCACTTAGAAAAGTGAAAAATATACTTTAAAAGGATACAGGAGTAAGAAATAAAAGAACCCCAACATTCATAGGTTGTATAAAAACCTTAGGCTTATGTATGTTGAATATACCTTAAAGAAGGTAATTAGGGGAGACTAGGCATAATAAATGCAAAAAAAATGTACAAAAATGAAATTATTATATGTTAAATAAAAGGAAATGACTAGTTGCTGGTAAGGAAGTCTTTTTTCAAAACCAGCTTTCTCAATAAAATCACACCATCAAGTCAAGGCAATGTTACACTAATGCTAGAGTCAGAGAGTTGGGGTTCAAATCCTACCTCTGATGCTTACTACCTGTTGGAACTTAGGTAATTTTAAGCTCTCTGGGTCTTAGTTTCCTCCTCTGTAAAGTATAAGTATTAGATAAAAACCTGTAATGCCCCGTTCCATTTCTAAAACTATGATCCAACTTCATAGATCAAAGATTGAAATAAATAAAAAATAAATAAAAATGAGAAGATAGGTCACCTAAATGCCAATACAAATTCTTTCAACAAGCTTTTGATATCCAGAAAGGAAAATAGATAAAAGAATAGAATCAACACAATTACCATTTCCAAGTGTCAGTCACTTCCTACCATGAACAGGTCAAAAGAGCACATCTTTACATCATACAATTCAATGAGAAGTGTAGAGAGTGCAGAATTCCATTACAATAATCGTAGATCATTAAAATTGCATTTGATCTCAGATTAGGTCTCTAAAAGCTATCCTCCAATAAAGTATCTCCCATGAATATGACAAAATTAAACAAAGACGCATGAAAGGTGTTATTACAGAGAAAACTTTATTCCATGACCTTTGATAACTGATGACGTGTGAGGCATTGAAGAAGAGGATGCTTTCTTAACAAAGGTGTTATCCATTGTTACAGATGATGTTAAGCACAGATACCTATTGGGAGACGGATTATCTATAGATGATGAAGTCCTCCATATATTCCTGTTTTTAGATGCTTGCATCAAGTCTGGGAATCTTGATGAGTCTCTTAAACAATTTCTATAATCACTCAAAAAATTTAAGAGTTTAACTATCCTTGAAGGAAAAACCAAGAGTATATTTTGTACAGGATATGAATTACAATTTGATGGACAACCCATACAAATGAATGATCTCTACATATGTCTTAGAAAACCTAGTACAGTGTCTGGCATTTAAAGAGTGCTTGATTATTTTAATTAAACTGAACTAACACATTTCAGACAAGGACAAGAGAAAATGAGCAGGACAGATTTTCTTTAGCAAATTACAGAGAGCTTTCAAGGAGTCCAAGCCTCTTCCTGGAGAAAAAAAAAAAGAAACTCCATCATTTAAAAAGTAATTTTCCTTATATATAAATACATCTACATCTGATTGTAACTTTCTTAAGGGGGAATGGGATGGGGTGGGGGAAAGAACAAAGTAAAAATTTCACAGAAGGGAACAAAATAAAACTTCCAAGGAAATAAAGACAGCTTGGAATACAATGTGTAATATCTATTCTATAGGCTTTCTGGAAATGGAAATATACTGCTGTATATTTTGAATCTTCTCACATTCTGCTGTGCACATGACAATGCTTTTTTTTCTTTTATTTTCTATTGAACAATAAATTGCTAAAAAATGATTTTCTTATAATAACACTGTATAGCTACAATTCGTTTAATGAAAATCTCCAAAGGATTGAAATCAAGGATCATTCAAAGGGTAATGGAGGGGGCATAATTCTGGCATTGAAATTTTGTAATGTATTATCAGTAAAAGACTATGAAGGAAAAACAATGTAAATGATGACATTGGAGACCCATATAACCAGAAATGGTGAGTCATGTAACAACAGCAAGGTAAAATTGGTGGATAGCACATAATGCTCTTTTGGTGTTCAGTGGAGTTTAAGAGATTTACAAGAAATTACCACTATATTGGTGGTTTATGGGAGGACTTTGGGATACAAAAGCCAAGAGTCAGATAGCATGAAATGACTTACATCTGATTTGACCTTTACTATAATCTATCTATAATCTACATAGATCAAAGATTGAAATAAATAAAAAATATTGAAGGAATTACAGATAATAGAAGAATTACAGATGCATTAAAGTGCTAAAATAAGTCTTAGCAGACCCAGTTTTCCAATCAAACATTTGTATTTTGTTTTGTTTTAAAGATTTTTTTATGAATTAATTCCTACTTGTTTTAAATGAACAATTAATAGATTGTTTTCAATTCTTGTGTTCTCTATCTTTTCACTAGTGTCCTTTTTATATTCTGATGTCTGATGATCATAAGAAAGATTTTTTTTTTTACTGCAGACAAACTATTTCTGAAATAGACAACTAAGGGGCACTCTCTAGATTCTTTTTTATACTACAGTACTTCAAAGTTCCATGATTTGAAATGTATGAACATTTCCTTCATAAACACAGCACATATTTTTTGTAAGTGTTCTCTGCCTCATAAAGAGAGAGAGATAGGTAGATAGATAGATAGATAGATAGATAGATAGATAGATAGATAGATAGATAGATAGATAGATAGATGATAGGTAGATAGATAAATAGATAGAACTTTCATTAAGTGCTTACTATTTGCCAAGTATTGTCCTAAAGACTAGTTAGTTATGCATACATAAGTAAAAAGGATTTCACCCACCCTCAAAGAACCTATATTGTAATGAAGGGTGATAATAGATAGAGAAAAGCAGAAAATTAAGGGGCGAGAAGGATACTCATATAGGGGTGTAGCGGCAAGCACCCCAAGCACGTCCTCAGGGTTTGCTGCCCTTACAGGTCCTTAGATCTGCTTTGATAAAGGAAAGCAACTCAAAATGGGTTAACAAGCTTACTTTAATCAGTCAGACATATATCATTTACCTTGTTCAGGGGAAAAAGGTCAGCACCTCGAACTTCAAAGTATACAGGCAGAATTATCAAGACAGAAACAGATCAAGTAGACAGCTTTCCAAACTGTCCAGCCATTACATCCATACCCAATCAACATCTGGGTTTCAACATTTGGGTTTTTCAAAGCAGGGGGGGGGGGGGCTCCAGACAATGGCTACCCAGAATCCATATCAAATCACAGAACACTTCTCAAAGTGAGCCCCCAAAACAAAGCCTCACATCAGGGCTTATATAGCCTTCTCCTGACTCAGAGAATGTAACAACCTTATTGACCCACTGGCCAATCAAAAAGTATCTACTGAAAAACAAGCCTCCCACCCCAGGCTTCAGGTGCACTTTAGCCTAGGGGCAGAGAAGATCTTCCAAATTTGCATTCCCATTACAAGGGGTGAGGCTGCTGGTGAGGAAATGGAGAAGTATAGAAAATGAGGAATAGATTCAGGAGTGATGTCGTCATGAACTGGATGTCTCATGAAATGTATGGTCCAGGGATGCACCAATGAAAAGAGAGAGCCATGGGAAAAAGACCTCTCCTGGATAAGAAGAGTACTTCTAAGAGACAGAAGGGGTGGCAAAGACTGAAGAATGTGGAGTGGAGTCGAGTATACAATCAATTTCTCTGATGGCTAGCCTTTCTCAACTTACATATGATGGTCACAGAATCACAGCATCATAGAATCTCAGAGTTGGAAAGCAATTCAGAAATGATCTAGTTTAACTTTGAACAAAAAATCTCCTCTGCAAATTACTAAACAAATGGTCATCTGGCTTTTGTGTAAAAACCTCAAGCAAGAGGGCAGCCATTACTTCCTGAGTCAATGTATTCCACTTCTGAATTGTTATTTGCCATTTGGTGATCTTCACACATTGTATCTTTCCAACATGGCAGTTTCTTGAATATTTCCTAGAATTATACTCTTCTGAAATGTAAACATCCCAGGTTCTTTCAGTCAGTCTCTATGTGGGCTAATCTTAAGGTCTTCCATCTTCCTGTTCCAAGATGACAAACATTCAGTTACCAAATCATACTCCAAGACTTTCCAGGTAGTTGTAATGCCCCAGAACTTGTGTCTTACTGCTATAGTTTCAGAAAACCTAGAATCACTTATATGTCATGATCAAGACAAGGAAGGAAGAGCCTTCTTTTTTTCTCCTAAATTCAATCCATCAAAATGCATTTATACTATACTATTGCTAGTTATAGATGCAAAGTGCTAGGGATACAGAGAACAATGAACAGTTCCTTCCCTCAACTAATTTACAGTCTATGAGAGCATACAATATGAACATATAAATATAAAATAAATGCAACATTTTAATAAATGTACTTTGATGTACAGAGCATTGTGCTGGGGGTAAGATATGTTTCCTGTTTTCAAAGAGCTTAGAGATATTGTTACAGATCTATAGCTACTTTTCCAGTTTTCACTCTGATGTGTTGGGTCCCTAGAAAGTAGTTGACTATGATTTTGATCAAGATTCTAGGGATAATCATGAAGGCTAAAGTTTCTAGTACTGTATGTCCCTAGCAAATGGCATTTAATAAGGGAGTGTAGTAAGGACAATTGCTATGAAATGTTCTCCATAAATCAGGATGCACTTTCTCCTGTACATACAAGCTCAAAGTTGAAGTGTAGTGATAATGAAGCATATATGTAGAAAACCTATGTTAAAATCACAGAACTCAGCATCTTTTTCTACCATTGTGGGGTACTCATGAAGTTCCCCTTACTTGTAGCTCTCTGATTAGCTCTGAAGAACTATAGGCACCTCTAATCTGCAACCAACACTTCTCTCCTTCATGAAGGGTCACTATCCCTGCAGGTTATGCTGTCTTTGAATGACTATTTTTCCATATCTGTCTGCAGGCACTGTCACTCTTTTTTTTTTAAGCAATTGGGGTTAAGTAACTTGCTCAAGGTTACACGGCCAGGTGTTTCTGGGTGGGTGCTAAGTATCTGAGCCCGGATTCGATCCCAGGTCATCCTGACTCTGGGGCCGGTACTCTTACTCACTGTGCTAACTGGCTGCCCCAGCACTGTCACTCTTGTCAGCCACTGCTGCTGAACAGCCACTGTCACTACCACTGGTGGACACTGCTCCTGACTCTGTTTGCTATGGGAACATTTGGATCTTCCAAATCCATACACTAAAGGTTTGTACATTCCCACCACAGAAAACTTACATTTGGAAAGAATAAACACAGGAGAAATGGATGCCATGTGCTCATGAATGTATCATGACTGGGTGGAGGGGGTGCATGTTGCTCCTCTCTACCCCTCACCCAAAGAGGCTCACAGAGACTACAAAATTTGCAGGTTATCCTTTCTTTTTAATGCGCACACAGTTCTACCTTAGCACCTCCTGGATCATTAGCACTTTCAACTTGGTAGCCAATTAGGAGATTTTTTGTCATCACATAGTACCAAACTCTCATTCACTCTTAACTGGAACTAGACCTATAAAGTTCTGCATATTGTTTTGGCAAGGAAGAGCTGTCTGTGCTTTGTACACTGTTTTAGGAAAGGTGAACTGAGGATACTTTAAGGACTCTGTCCTGAGCAGTCTCCATATTACAGAGTGGATACCCACACCATAGAGAAAGCAATTAGGAGATTCAAAGAGATCATTTCTGATTGAGGGAAAAAAGGAATGAAATCAGGAAACACTTCATTAAGGGTGCAGTATTTGGTAGGAGTCTTAAAAGGTAGTATTCAAACAAATGAAGATATCAATAGAGGACTACATTGATAACTCACCCGATCTTTCATGGGAGAGATTATTGGAAATATAGATGACCAGGTAGCAGAGTAAGGCAACAGAAAAGAAAAAATTAGGTAATGATTCAAAATGAAGGTAATGATCAAAACAAACTTCTGCAAGTATAAAATATACAAATGTCAGAATGATAATATTTACATGTTATGCTTCAGACTGAATGAACTAAAAGTTTGTGGATAATGATAAAAATTATTTATATATCAATATTAGGGTAACATGCCATACTCCAAGACCTTCAATCTCCCTTTCCTTACTGTTTCCTTCCTTTCTCCCTATGAACATGATAAAATCTTCCGTATGTTAAAAAGTAACAACAACAATAAAAACAAGCTATGATGATGATAATGAGGAAAAATCTCTTCAATGTTCAACCTCATTCAATTACCATCACATTTTTCTCTTCTTTCAAGACAATTTTTAAAAAAGATATATTGTTACCATATCATGACTTATTCAGTAAAAAAATATTCGTGAGTGCTTTTATATTGCAGTTTTGATAAATACTACACAGAATTCACAATTATAAAATTCTAGTCTCTGCCCTTAAAGATGTTATAATCTATTAAGATTAATCAGTATGGACAAATAAATACAATAAAAAGTTATATGCAAAAATTACCACACTAATGGTATCAGTTGAGTGCTATAGGAAAACAGAGGAGACAGAAATTAATTTCAATTGTAATGATCAAGTACCTTTGAAGGGGGATAGATTGTGGGTTGGGACATGAAATATTTGTAAGGTAGGAGGATGTTATGAGAAGTCATTTCATTGACAAGGAAAGAGCAAAGACCAGAAAATGAAACATGTTCAGAGAATTGTATTTTATGCAAAACATAGCTTGTGAAAGGAAGCAGTATGATAAAAAAAGGGGGGGGGGGCTGGAAAGGCAGACCCAGACCTTGAATTCCAAGTTGGTGACAGAAAATGAGAATTCACTGAAAGCTTTTGATCATGGGTTTGGAAAGACAGTAGTTTAGTATAACAAAGGTTATGGGGATGGGACTAGATAGATCTAAGTGGAATTAAAGAGGGGTCCAGGCCATGTGGAGGTATATTTGAGAGTTACAGAGCCCAGCTGGAAGAGTACAGTAAGGGTATGGGCATTAGGTGACAAGGTTCAATATTGGAATGTTGGTAGCATGAAATTACCCAAATTACAGGTAAAGTTATCTTCATTTACACAAACCACCATTCAATGCATAGTAAAATGGATATCCTACTCATTTTTAATACCTCCCACCAAAATGTTTAATTGGCTTAATTTCCCTCAAAACTCTGGGAGTATTTACAATTATTGAATATATTTTCCAATTCAATTTCCATTAAATACTTTTGAACCTTCTGCTCACCCTGTTCACCTGCCCTCTGACTCCCTTGGCAAAATAGTAGATAAGAATCAGTCTCTTTGGCATTTTCTGCTTATTAAGGTTTCTTGTCTTCTACCAGTTTAATGGTTTAGCAATTGGCATCTTGCCCTTTCATTTATTTTCCTTCCTACAGAAGTTTACTTTTTTTTTTAAGAAAGGAGTTAATACCACTTACAACATAGAGGTTGAAAGTAGAAACAGTCTTGACTACAGGGAAAGGATTATGTGTTTGTGTATGTATGTGTATATGCATGTGTGTACGTGTCCTTATGTGTATATATACATATGTATACATGCATGTAATAATATCAGAAGATTTATACAAATTTAAATAAGTAAAATATCCTAGGAACCTGAGGGGAAGGGGACCATATTTAGTGATATTTATTTCAGGGTATAGGTACACACCCATGCATACACAAAGGTGTGCATAAACATATCACAAATACACAAACACACAGACACAAACATACACACAAATGAAAGCTGGCCTGCAGAGCTGAAAGAGAAATCATTCTGTTCAATCCATTCTATTAAAAATGAGGAAACCAAGACTCTAAGATTTAAATAACTTAGCCAAGTATCAATTTATGATTAAAATTGTATGTGCTTATGTGGAATATAGTAAAATCTGTGTCTCTCCCCCAGTGTAATGTCATTTTTTTGTAATTGCAAATTTTTTGTAAAATTTTGTAAAAATTGTAATTTTTTTTTCCTCATCAGTGACATGGTAAGAGAAGAGATGGCATGTTTATGAGATTTAGAGACAATATGAAGCTCAGAGGGATAGCTAACATGATGGATAACTGAATTAGTATTTTTAAAAACATTAGAAAGGTAGAAAAAGGTGTTAAATCTAATAAAACAAAATTTAATTGAGAAATATTTTACATATTAATATTGTTTTAAAAAGTCAAGTATAAGATGGAGGGATCATTTTAAATAACAGAATGTGTGTGATAAATATCTGAAACTTCAGCAGATCATCACTCAACAAAAGTAACTAGCATAACATGACAGCCAAACATATATCTGTGTATACATATGAGTTGGGTAATATATATGTACATGTATACATATATATGTGTGTTATGTCATAAAAAACTTCACAGAAGACATGGTATTCAAGCTGGATCTTGAAAAAAAGCATATGATTAAATAGGTGGAAAATATGATAGGTTATGACGTGCATATGTGTATATATGCATGTGAGTATACATGTATCTACATGTATGTGTGTAGGTCTATATCTATATGTAGACTATATGTGTGTTGTGTATATATACACGTATGTATATGTCTGTGTGTTGCGTGTGTGTGTTTGTAAGGATAATTTGGTGGAAGGAGGCAAGCACAAGCAGGTGAGAATTAGGAAAGGTCTTATGTAGGAAGTAACATATCGGTCAAATTTTTAAGGAAACTTGGGCTACTAGGAAGGGAAGTTAGGAAAGAATACATTCCAGGAGTGTGGGACAGCTTGTGCAAAGGCACAGAGATGGAAAATGGAAAGCTATGTGTTAAAAACAGAAGGCCATTTTGACTAACCAAAAAAAAAAAATCTGTGAAAGGGAAGAATGTATAATTATCCTGGAATAGTACATGGGAGCAAGGTCATGAAGATTTTTTAATTCATTCGATCTGCATTAAATCCTAGGAGAAATGTAGTTTGTTAAACAGAGAAGCACCAGTTTTTATACCTGTACCTTAAAAATGTTTCATGTAGAGTATGAATTTGAAAGGGGGTG
This sequence comes from Petaurus breviceps papuanus, assembly GCF_028583685.1. Classification (NCBI taxonomy): domain Eukaryota; kingdom Metazoa; phylum Chordata; class Mammalia; order Diprotodontia; family Petauridae; genus Petaurus; species Petaurus breviceps. The sequence continues at coordinate 7,589,780 of NW_027185791.1, forward strand.
GAATTGAATCAGGCAGATCAAATAAGAAACTTTTTCAATATTCCAGAGAAGAGGTGATGAGGCTCTGAACTGGGTAAATACTTAGTTGCACGAGTGAAGAAAAGGATACGGATGTTAGAAATGTTAGGGAGCAGAATCAACAAAATTCATTAACAAGATGTGTGGAGTGAGGGATAGTGTGGAATTTAGGATGACTCAGACTTTGTGAATCTTGCTTTGTTTGACAGAAATAGGAAAGTGAAGAAGACTGATAGGTACAGGGGAAAATAAAGAGAAGAGAAGAAAGTTCAGAAAGAAGCACAGAAGCATAGAATAGCTTTGAAAATTATGTGTAGAATTTATTACGTACTTGTTAAAATTAAGTAGAATGAACTGGATGAATGGATAGATAAATAGATGAAGAGATTAGTGAATGAATAAGTAAATGAATAGATGGATCAGTGGATAGACAGAAAGAAAAGATAGATGGAAGGAAGGAAGGAAGGAAGGAAGGAAGGAAGGAAGGAAGGAAGGA
>NW_027185791.1:7590303-7630940 GCF_028583685.1 Petaurus breviceps papuanus
GGAAGGAAGGAAGGAAGGAAGGAAGGAAGGAAGGAAGGAAGGAAGGAAGGAAGGAAGGAAGGAAGAACAAGGGATTTTTTGGATATGTTTGAAATACCTGTTTAATTTAAAATGCCTAATAGTCAACTGGTGATGTGGGAGTGGACCAGAAAAACTACTGAAGTTTAAAACTGCATTAAAAATTTTGAGACAGTCTATAGGTCTGAGAAATCATCTGTGTAGAGATGACAGATGGGAGTTGCTGAAATCACTGAGAGAATAAAAGAGTGTCCACAACAGAGATTTTGTCCTGCAACTTACACGTTTAGGGCAGGATATGGATGACGATGGTACAGCAAAAGAAACAATCTACACAAAAGCTTTTTCTGTACCCACTTGCTTTTATTAAACTTAACAAAATTGCAAATAATTTCCCAAGTCCTCCCCTACCATGGAATGCTTAGCTCATTAAGTCCTTAAAGCTTCCCCTCCCACCCAGAAGTGACACAAAAAGAATAACGAAATAAGTGCTGGAGTCCAACAAAGGGTCAGAATTGTCTCCCATAATTCTCACCATCATTAGAGGTCTGGGAATTCTGTTCTGCTTCTCCACCTGGTCTGCACTGAGTTGTCTGGATGCTACTTCCTGTTTGTATTCTTTGGCTTCTGGTATGATCTCAGTTCTCCCACCCTGAATCTCTGAGAAGGCCACAACATCAAGGTGTGGGTGCCACTGGCATTCTACTCTCCTCTCACAAATACGAAATTCCAAGGGTGAAGTACCAGCAACTTGTTGTGTCTCTCACGGTTCCCCTTGTTGCAATAGCAATAGCCAGCTACAATGCACATAGCATAACAGAACAGAACAGAAAATATATACACATATATACATATCTATAATGTCTCTATGTATGTACATAGAGAGAGATTTAATGTATTTTGTATGTATGTGTGGGTATGGGTGTGTGTATGAAATCGAAAGCATGAGCATAAGGAAAGAGAAAGCATCCAACCTTGAACACCCACACAAAGTCTTAATCACAGATCTGTCCTCTTGCATAGTTTCCCCCAGAGTGATAGAACACTCAATCATTCACTCTCCAACTTCCAACACCCAGAGAATAGAAAAAATTTGCAAAAACCACATGGGAGGAGAGAAGGATACTTCTCAATGCCTATTTTATTAATCATTCTCTTTAAATCATCATATTAATCATTACCATAATTCTTTAGTCTAGAGAGAAAATTACAATAATTTAAGTAGATGAGAGGGCAACGTGTGGGCACCAGTTACAACAATATAGATTCTTTCACAACTGTGAAGTAATTCCCAAAAGACTCCAGTGTTTCTCTTTGATGCACAATTTATGAAGTTGAACATCATTTCTGCATTTAGGAAACAGAATAACATCATTACTCAGGTCACTGCTTTCAAATATATCTCTTTACTGACACAAAAAGGGTCAAGGTAAAGAAGTGAACCTGATTTGCATTTGTATGTGTGTGTGTGTTATTTTTCTATTGGGATTGTGCTTTTTTCCTAGTTCCAGATTCATATTTCTTATGAAGATGGAAAATATTGTCAGTGGAGAAGAAAATGGCTTATTAATACCTAGTACAGGACTGTAAGCATCATGGAACAAAGTGAAACTAAACTATAACTATTCTGTCCCATCATCAGTTCCACAGCGGACACCCTAAGTGTTATAGATGCATTATAAGATCTGTGATTTCCATTGTTGGAAATGGGAAGGCGCCCACCAAAGTAGACTGGCACTCATCTATAACTTAGTAACTATATCTTAGAGGTTTGCCTAAGGCACAGAAGAGGTTAAATGACATGCCCAGGGATACATAGATAGTAAGTATCAGGGATGAGATTTAAACCTATGTCTGCCTGACTTCATGTGTAGAACTCAAATCATTAAATGAAATTGGCTTTACAACCTCAGGTGTACAAGTCAAAATTTTTTTTAAAGGAAAAAGCCAAAGCAGTTGTCTAAAGTTAGTGGCAAGCCTAAAACTGTTGTATTCACAAGTATTTTTCTATGTAGATTATTTAATCTCTGCTAACTTGTAATGTAGAACACTTCATGGAAAATTCATTGGAAATCAAATGCTTATATGGGAAAGACATTGCATACATTGTCACATGCTGCTTTGTACAGCACAGTCTTTGCCCTTTATATAAAATTGTATATATACAGACTGAGAGATGTACTCAACTATTTCCAATCAGAGTTCATGGGCCATTTCAGCATAGTAATGTGAAGTGTAAGAGTAATTAAAGGGGGCCAGCCAAATAAATGCTTGGTGTGAAAAGAAAGAAACTTCACTAGCCAGGTCAAAAACCCCAAAGAAAGCAAGGCTGTCATTGTTGCTGATCCATCTGTGTTTGAGGAGGTGAGCAATGAATCCGATAGATATACGTACTAAATAAACTTAAAAATAATATGGAACTAAGAAATTATGAAATACTTATGTAGGTTTTTTTGTGCTTTTTGAAGGGCAATTGGGGTTAAGTGACTTGCCCAAGGTCACACAGCTAGTTTTTTTGTGTTAAGTTTCTGAGGCCATATTTTAACTCAAGTCCTCCCAACTCCAAAGCCAGTGCTCTATCCACTGCACCACCTAGCTGCCCCTACTTATGTAGTTAAAGTTATGTAGTTTTAAGAGAGTGTTTTCTACTTATATATTTCTTAGACTAATAGAAGAAAATTCTTCTTTTTCAGAAACTGAATTCCTTTAAAGAAAAAATAAGAACCATAAAATGTCAATTAAATGGAATAAAATATGCTAAGTCAAACTATATCCTCAAGTTGGCCTGATCCTCATGTGATACCATTAGCATTCAAAGTCTCTGACATCTCATGTCAGTTATAACCTATTTTAGACATGTAAAAAGCTGGTTTTGGACCATGAAGGTCTTTTCCCATGCCAACTCAGAGCTATAGACAAAATGCTGAAGTACATATTAAGTATTGTGAATCACTTTGTATATTATCATATTGCCAGCTTCACTTAGATATAACAATTCGCAAAATGATACGCATGTTTCTTTCACTCATTTTTGAAAGTGGCCACCACTGTTTGCACTCATAAGCAGTAAACACTGTTTATCAAAATAAAATTATGACTATGTCCCTTGCTCCTCCCCAAATTACTGATGCCATCTTTTGCAAAATGCATTAAATAGTATAGTACATTTTCACATATCATATATACATAGCAATCACTTGAGCATGTGAAAGAAAACTTCCTGCCATCTTCCATACAGAACCTTTCTTACGAGAAAAGAGAAGCAAATAGCTAGATCAACCCATCTAATCTGACTATGCATGCAACACTCATATGGAGCAGGCTCCTTCAACTTTGCTATCAGAAAAGAGGTATGATTAATTATTTTCTGAGAATTCCATTAGCTTTATTTTTTAGCTAATCAGATATTTGATTCCTTTTAGGAATTAGTTAATTGTAAAATTTTGAACTTATGCATGAAAGGAGTGTATTTCCATACACAGAGCAGAATACAAAAATGATTATGTGCAAAAGCATGAATCACTATTTCATACTGCATGCTATTTTTTAAAAGTATATCAATTCCATGGGGTGCAGTGAATAGAGCACTGGCCCTGGAGTCAGGAGGACCTGAATTCAAATCTGGCCTCAGATGCTTGAAACTTAGTAGCTGTGTGACATTGGGAAAGTCACTTAACCCCAATTGCCTTACCTTCCACCCTTCAAATAAAAAGTATATTAATTCCAAATGCTGCTTTCAAAAGCTGTGTTCCTTCCAAATTTTCTTCTAAATCTTGAAAATAAAAGTTCAATTGAAGTCCTTTTTCATATCAATATGACTAATCATTTTTACTCTCACCTTTGCTTTCAATCATTGCTCCCCAACTAAATACTGAGAGAAAAGGAAAAAGTAAATAAAAATATAGTCAAGCAAAATGTGTACACATAGTGGGCATGTACAATAATATAGTGCACCTTGAATCTGTTGCCTCTATCAAGAAGTGGGCAACATGCTTCATCATAGGTCCTCTGGACACATGGTTGGTCATTTCATTGATCAGAGTTCTTAAGTCTTTCAAGATTATTGCTGCTTTTCTTTATGAGTTGTTGTCCTATATAAACTGTTCTCTTAGTTCTGTTCACTTCAATCTGCATTATTCCATGTTTCTAAGATTCCCCACATTCATCTCCATTACATTCATGCACCACAATTTGTTCAGTTATTTCTCAATTGATGGGTATTCCCTCTAGAGTCTAGTTCTTTTTTTTTGGAGGGCAATTGAGGTTAAGTGCCTTGCCCAAGGTCACATGGCTAGTTTTTGTGTTAAGTGTCTGAGGCCAGATTTGAACTCAGGTCCTCCTGACTCCAGGGCCGGTGCTCTATTCACTGTGCCACCTAGCCACCCCCAAGAGTCTAGTTCTTTAATTCTTTCTTTTTTCCATTTCAATATCCCCTTCAGGATCAGAATACGTGTTTTACTTATTACCATCAACTTCCTATTATTAACCTCCTCCCTTAATGCCCCCTAAACAACTTATTTCCCTGTTGAGTTTGGTTCTATGTTCAACTCCTATTTCAGACAAGATTGATGTTCATTAGTCACCCTCCCTTACCATTTCCTCCATATATGTATACTCTTCTTATCAAATGCCCCAATGGTGAGAATTAGCAAGTTGCACCTTCTTCCTTCTCTCTACACTTTGGAATTCCATTTACCCTCCCTTCTCTTTCTCTTCTTCAGATTCTCATGTGAGGTACTCTCTTTATTCTTATTTTATCCCCTCAAAACTTTTTGAAGTATCTGAGGAGACACTTACCTTTTGTCCCCCATGTTAGTGTCACAACATCACAGCCATATTCAAATGCATTTAACTTTATAAGTTTCTCTTGCATTTGTATTTCAAAATCCCTGCTCAGCTCTGATTTTTCATTAGAAATATTTGAATGTCCTTTATTACATTAAAGATCCATTCTTTGTAAGGTTATGCTAAAATTTCAGGGTAAGTTATTTGTGGTTACAAATGCACATGTTTTGTAATATTTTTTTCCAAGATATTTTCTTTAGAATAGAAGTTGCCAATTCTTGTGAAATTTTTATTAAATTTCTTTGGCACTTGAACTGTTTCTTTTTTGGATCATTATTTTTTCTTTGATGTGTGACGTCTGGATTTTGGTAATGACTCCTTGGACTTTTCTTGAGAGATTTGTTTCAGAAGGTGATTGTTGGACTTTTTTCTGTCTTGATTTTTGCCTCTTATTCTAATAGATATGGGGGATTTTAAGATATGGTTTATTCAAGTATACTGCTCAGGCTTATAAAAATAAACATGGTTTTTATGAAGCCAAGTGCTTCTTAAATTATCTTTTCTTGATCTGTTTTCCAGTTATTTTTACATCAGATATCATACATTTTCTTCTATTTTTCCAATATTTTTAAGTTTTCTTTTGATATTTCTTGTAGTTTCATCAAGTTATTCATTTCTGTTTTACATATTATAGTTTGCAAGATATCCATTTCTTTTTAAAAGTATTTTTACAGCAAAAATCCACCTTTCATCACTTGTATTTCACCCCTTCATCCCTCGATTGACAACCAAAGAAAAATAAAAACTGTAGCAAACACATATAGCTAATCAAAACAAATTTCCACATTGGCCATATCCCAAAAATATTTGTCTTATTCTGCAATCCAAGTCCTTCAGTATCGGGTAGATAGCATGTTTCACCATTATTCCTCTGGATTTGTAGTTGGTCATTTCACTGATAAGTTTTCCTAATTCTTTCAAAGTTGCTTGCTTTTACCATATAATTGTCATTGCACAAATTGTTTTCCTTGTTCTGTAAATTTCACTCTGCATCAGTTCCTACAGCATTCCCCAGGTTTTCTGAAGCCATATTCTTTGTCATTTCTTATAAAACAATAGCATTCCATCTCATTTATATATGATCATTTCTTTGGACATTTCCCAGTTTATTGGAACCCCCCTCATATTCCCACTCTTTGCCACTTCAAAAAGAACTACAGAGATTTTTGTACATCCATAGTTAAAGTTTGTTTTGCTCAGGACTAATCCCTCTCTTAATCTGACCTTCCTCTAAATTTCTCTCCCTCCTTCTCCTTTTCCCCTCCTATTTCCCTGCTGAGGGAAATTTATTTCTATACCCAACTTTGTGTGTGTGTGTGTGTGTGTGTGTGTGTGTGTATTCTTCTTTCCTTTACCCAATTCAGATGAGAATGAGGTTGAAAGTATTGCCTTCTTCCCTAATACCTCCTCCTTATTTGTATAGATATTTACTTGCACATCATGATTATATGAGTTAATTTTCCCTAACCTGTCTTTCCTCTCCCTAACCTCCCATCCCACCCCATGGAATTCCTCTTGCCCCATCTTTGCATCTCTTAATATCATCAAGATATAGCAAAAATATTCCTAGATCCTGTCTAATGACTCCAAATCATGATAGTTTTCAGTGAGAACACATGCATTTTCTCGCTATTATGAATGTTAACTTTAGTTCTTTATCATTGTTCACCTATGTTTACCTTTTCAATATTTCTCTTAACTCCTTTGTTTGAGTTTCAAAGTTCCAGTAAGGCTTTTTTTTTCTTTTTTCATTTAGAATGCTTAAAAGTTCTCTATGTCATTAAATATACATTTCCTCCTAAGCATTATACTCAGCTTTGCTTGGATAAGTTATTCTTGGCTAAAAGCCCATATATTTTGCCTTTTGGAATGTCATATTCCAAGTTCTCTCTATTACAGTGCTGCTAGATCAGGTGTGATCCTGACTGTGGCTACACAGTATTTGAATTACCTCTGTCTGATAGTATGCTATATATATTTTTCTTTGACCTGGAAACTCTGGATTTGGACTATGATGTTTGAGAGAATTGCCATTTTGGAATTTCTTTCAGGAGATAATCCCTGGATTTTCTTTCCATTTTACCCTATGGTTCTAAGAGAGCTAGGCAGTTTTCTTTTAACTTTAAAATTATTTATGCAATTCTCAAATTTTGCAGGGGTAACAATCCTAGAAAATGGTGTGAAAATCCAAAATGAGAATGTTTATGCATTGAACCCATAGGAAATAGGGTGTTAAGTTCCCATAACCATTAAAAATTGTAATCTTTCACTAGAGATTCCTGAAAATTCACTTTTCTATATACAATTCTTTTTTGCAAAATATTAATTCTGATAATATACTTTTCTTAACACAGTAACCATGAAAAAACATAAAATACAGTACACAAAATAAAATTTGTAACATGTAAAATATTTTTCTCATTCACAATTCTCCATAATTTTGTGACTTTTGTGCTGACATCTCAATAAAAAAAATGCTTTCGAACAATATTCACGTTTCACAACACATGAAATCTATAGTACTGTAAATACTGAACAAAAAATAGAATTCTTAAAACTCAAGCTATTTTAACCTGAATCTTATTCTCTCCTGTGTCAGACAACTATGTGAAGATGTAGTACTATGCTGCTGTAACCTTTTTATGTTGACTCCTCTGTGAAAACTAAGGGGAAAGTTACTGGGACTTTATTTGCTGTTGTCAGAAGATGCCAAGACTTGCAAGATCTCAACATCACTTTAGCAGCCCAAAGGATTTGCACTACACTTTGGGGGGCATAATTGTAAAACCAAACATGAATTTTAAGACAAACAATGAGAATATGCAATAAATATGCATTTCCCATTCCCTTTCCTTTCTCCTTTTTTTTTCCTTTCCTCTTTCCTTTTTCTTTTCCTTTCCTTCTTTCTTCTTTCTTCTTCTCCCTCTATCCACATTGGGCATTATGCCCTCACAACTAGACTATTAACATAGCCTTCTGATTGTTTTCTTTGTCTCAAACCTCATCCTACTCTCATCCATCCTCCAATCAAAAAATGATCTTTCTGATGCATTCGATGTCACTCCCCTCTTCCATAAACTCCAGTGGCTCTCTATTACCATCAGGATAAAATATAAGATTTTCTAGTTGGTTTTAATACCTTTCATAGTCTAGCCCTTTTTCTCCTTCCCATCTTCTTATACTTTAATATCCTCATAATCTATGATTTAGTAGCACAGGCTTTCTTCTCTTCCCTGAACATGATATTCCATCTCACAACTCTCTTCACTTTTCTGGTATCTGACTTCCATACATGGTATGTGCTTCTAACTCATTTTACTTTTATTTATTTGTTTCTTTTGCTTCTTGGAGGGGGGAGGGCAGGATAATTGGGGTTAAATGACTTGCCCAAGGTCACACAGCTAGTAAATTTTAAGTTCCTGAAGCCAAATTTGAACTCAGGTCCTCTTGACTCCAGGGCTGGTGCTCTATTCACTGCATCATGTAGCCACCACCTTCTAACATGTTTTAGACTCCTTTCTTCTCTGAATTTCATGGCTTTCTTCAAGTCACAGCTAAAATCCTATCTCTGCAAGAAAACTTTCCTCAATTGTAATGGACATATATTTTATTGTGTGATACAATCTTTCTCAAAAATTCTTTTTGTCACTTGGGGCCCATCTTATGACTTTGACTTGTGATGCAGTTTTAATTTGCTATGGGATTTTGCCAGCTGCCTTGCTGAAAAAACTCCCCCCTTCTTAGCCTCCCTGACCATGTATTATAAGTTAACCTCCCTTACCTTGTGTCTTAGCATAAGGTCAGATGTCTCAAGATGATCTGAGGATAAGATGTTCCACAATCCTTCACCTATATCTCTACAGATAAGACTTACCCTTTCTCAGATGCTCAGAAGGGAACAATTCATCATGATTTTCAGGCTAGTGCAGAACATCCCTCCCTCACTTCTGTCTTCCTGACAGAATTCATTTGAACCATTTGAATGTGTAAAAAGCCAACCTGGGACCACAAGTGTTTCCCTTTAGCTGACCCAAGCTAACTCTAAATATCCTGGTGACCATGAGGGTTGGATCACTCAACTTCATGCTGTATCAGTAAAGAACCCCTCCCTGTAGACTCCTTAGCTCAGAAACCATTACCCAAACCTAGAACTACTCATTCAGGCAGACACATTGATATCTTGATAGGCATGGAGCCTTGACTCAGGATTTGAATGCAAGGACTTGACTGTAGAAACTCATAGTTCAACCAGAGTTTCTCTTCTATCCCAATAGAGCCATAAGTCACTGAATAAGGTTGGGACAAAGACCCTCCGCTACCACCTGAAACGTCCTGATAAATATGTAACTGAAAAAAGGAACAGGTTCTTTCCAGGAAAACATCATACACAGCAACAGGCTCAGTGTACGATGACTGACTTTGATAGGCTTAGCCCTTCTCAGCAATGCAAGGTCCTAAAACAATTCCAGGACTCAAGATGGAAAATGCCATCCACATGCAGAGAAAGAACTATGGAGTCTGAATACAGAGCTAAGCAGACTATTATTTTTCATTTTGTTTTTCCTTTCTCATGGTTCCTCCCATTCATTCTAATTCTTCTATACAACATGACTAATCTAAAAAGAATGTTTAATAAGAATGCATATGTAGAGCCTATATAAGATTGCATGCCATCTTGGGGAGGAAGGAGGAGAGGGAAGGGGAGAAAATTGAAAATTTATGGAAGTAAATTTTGAAAAATAAATAAACTTTAATAAAGGGAACAGATATTCAATTAAAGATCTGTCAGTATGACAGTTACCATTATTACAGAGGTGCAATAGTAACTCAATTGCCCATTTGTGTAAGAAATAGGTCAATGCAGAACAAGGAGAAATGTGTACACAATTACAGACACAGCATATGTGTGATGACCAATTTTGATAGACTGAACTCTTCTCAGCAATGAAGGACTAAAAGACTCATGATGGAGAGAAATGTCTACATTCAGAGAAAGAACTAGAAAGAACAGTTTGAATGCAGATTGAAGCAAATTACCTGCTCTCTTTCTTTTTCTTGTTTGGTTTTGTTTCCTTGTTCCCATCGTTCATTCCATCTGATACAATCCTTTATAAACTGACCAATGTCTAATGTGAAAGTATCTGCAGATCCTATACCTGATTGTATGCCACCATGGGGAAGGGGGAGGGGGGTAAGGGGGAGAAAATTTGAAACTCAAGGAATTGAATCTTGTAAACTAAAAGTAAACAAACAAATTAATAAAAACCAAAAAAAAAAAACTTTAAAAAGAAATGGCTTAATAATCCAGCAGATATATCCAGACCTACTGGGCAAACATTAATTGAACTATTCTCACATAGCTAGATGTGTAACAACTGTCCCAAAGTCCATTGGAATTGGATGCTCTCTTTATTGATGAACATGAAGACCCTGATTTGAGTGAGGGGTGGGGTGATATTTTTGACATTTTTCATTAAGAATGGCAAATATATCTTCAAAGTACTACAGATGATTTTTTAAAAAGAAAAACATACCACACATCTACCAGTAACCAGAGATGAATGAATATGCCATAAAAAATCTCCCAAGTAGTAGCTCATTTATATAAAGCTTAAAGATTTATAAAGTGCTTTCTGTACAACTAACCTGTGAGGTAAGTAGTATTATTATCTGCATTTTATAGATGAGGGCATTGAGACTTAAAGTAGTTAAGCAATTTGCCCATAATAACACCACTAATAAGTGCTATAGGTATAGCCTGGGTATGATTGATGTCAAGCCAGCACTATTTCCAGTGTATCATGAGGATTTTCAATTCTAGAGAAAGGAAAAGGGAACTGGAAAATGTGTTTTCATCGATCATAGTAATAAAGTGATGTTTGAATTTTTTTTTTTTCTGCCATAAAGGCCCTGGAATGGAAATCTAGTCATGAAAATCTTCAAGTGATTTTTTTCCCATATCCTACATGTGGATGAATGATCAGTCATCATTGTTCAAAAACAAGTTAAACTGCATATCTAAGTACAAGCAATGTTGTTTCTATAACCAATGAACAATATTTATTTTAACTCTCATTTCATTATTTCTTTATTTCTATTATACTGCCCATTGCACATGAATTTTTGTTGTAATGAAATATTGTTACAATGAGACACTGATGAAATCATATTCTAAGTCTGTAGGACTCTTAGTCAATATTTATCTAGTTGCTTGGGAAATGAAAATATGTTCTGAATACAATAAAGAAGTGCCATATATGTGTTCACATTCAATCTTTTTTCCTACTTCGAACTACCAGATCTGATTTCTAGAGTGGAAAGAACAGATGAGGAGGGATTCTTTGTGACTCGTTTATGGAGAACTGAACCTATTCTTTGTCAACCTAAAGTAAAGCAAATAGAAAAGCCCGCCCTCTTTGTGGGACATGTATCCAGGATAAGATGGTGGGGAACTCCCTAAAATTTGTCAAAGCAGGTGACTACTGTTGTCTTCTTATAATCAAATGTCAGGAAAAGAACAGATTCAAGGCCATGAGGAAATATGATAAAGAGGATGACTTTTAAAGTTTAAAAATTATATTCTTAACCTAAAAAAGGAGAAAGAGTCAATCACAAAATCATATCCTCTCAGTCCCTTAGGTTGACAACCTAGGTATCATTCTTGACTCCACCCTGTCTCCCTCCCCCACCCCATATCCAATCTATTGCCAAGGCTTACAGATTTCATCTTTGAACCATCTCTTGAATATAACTTCTCTCCTCTGACCCTGTCACTTTTCTAATGCAGGACCCCCTTATCTCACATCCAGGCTATTACAATATCCTGAGGCACCATATGCCTGTATAGTACGTCTCCCTACATAAATCTCTCTTTCACTTCTATCCTCCATTCAGTAATCAAAGTAATTTTCCAGCAGAGTCAAGGAGGTGAAGTACATGCAGTGACCCCACTGAATTCTCTCAATATTCCCCTTCAAGGACCTTTAAAACAATGCATCAAGTGCCAACAACCAACAAAAAGTCAGATGAGACATCCCAAAACAACTTAGGAGGTGACAGGTGAAGTCTGTGACAACAGGCATCTGACTGGGAGATTAAACCAGTGGCGGGTCTTCAAGGCAACTGTGATAGCAGCAGAAGCAACTTTGGGAGCTCGCAGACCAGAGAAGGTCAATTTGCTCTCTGGAAGTGGGGCCTTTAAGATTGTCTTGGATCACTATGTCGATATGAGTAGCGAAGATTTTCACAGTTTAATTATAATATCATTGTTAGTAAGGGATTGAGTAACTGCTAATAAAGAGATTACAGAGGACCTGTTGACACTGGGTGCAGGGCTGGGCGTTATTTGGCAACTCCATTGTCAGTACACCATCAGGGTGGCACTTTAAGCCCAGAGAGGAGTTTGTGTGGTCACTCACAAGTGAGCAGGGGCTCTGGTCACAGTTTCAGAGCCAAGAGGAGTATGAGCACTATTGGCTTCAGGGCACCAAGGAAGTTTCCTGGGCAAAGATCAGAACATAGATGAGGATAGCAGTGGGCATACCTCTTCTAAGACAAGACCACCTTAAAAGCATTGAAAACTTACAGACTCCCAAAACTAGCCCTAAAAGAGCAGTGCAAAAAGACTAAAATTTAGGACAGTGCTTCTTAATCTCTAGGAGAGCAGAGCCCTACTTTAACATAAAGTATAAAATCAAGAAATAGGCTGGAAAAGTGAGGAAATAGCGAAAAAAGAACTTGATCACAAAAATCTGCTATGTTGGCAGGGAAGATCAAGACACAATTGTGGAAGGCAACATGAAAATAACTACATGCAAAGACTTGAAAGGAAAAAAAATGGGTAAAATAAATACAAATCCAAGAAGAATTCCTGGAAGAGTTCAAGAAAGCTATAACAGTGGTATAGGGGGAAAATGGGAAAAGAAATGAGTCATGCAAGAAAATTAGCAAAAGAGAATTAACAGTTTGGTAAAAGATACACACAACAATGCTGGCCAAAGATAAAAGTACAACAATTTTCTGAAGAAAAGAATTTTAAAAAAAAGAAAAGACTTTGCCAAATGGCAAAGTGATTTAAAATGCACTGAAAAAAATGTTTTTCATATTATATTTCATTAAATATTTTTTTGAAAAATTAAGATTCTCTTTTATTTTGAATTTCAAATTCTCTCCTTTCCTCCACCTTTTTCCCACATGTGGAAAAGACAAGCAAAATTATATTAATTACACATATGAAGTCATGCAAACATATAATTCTATATTAGCCATGTTGCAAAAAAAAAGCAAGAAAAATAAAGTGAAAAAAGGATGTTTCAATCCATATTCAAAGTTGATCAATTCCTTCTCTGGAGGTAGGTAGCATTTTTCAACATGCATCCTCTGTGATTCTCTTAATCTTACTGATTTTGAGGTAGCTAAATCTTTCATAGTTGATCATGGTTACAATATTATTGTCTGCTATGTACTATATTGTCATGTGTCTGCTCACCTCACTTTACATTAGTTAATAAAAGCTCTCCCAGATTTTTATGAAACCATCTTTGTTTTCATTTCTTATAGGTTGATAGTATTCCATCACAATCATGTACCACAACTTGTTTAATCATTCCCCAACTGATGGGCATCCCTTCAATTCCCAATTCTTCACCACCACAAAAAGAGTTCCTGTAAGTATTTTGTTGTAAATGTATCTTCCCCCTCTTTTAAAAACATATGACACAATTAGCGAAATAACTGCAGAGTGAACTTGATTTGAGGGTATCCCGAAATAATGTTATAAAAATTAATAATAATGAAAAAGTAACAAATTTTAAAACTTCATAAAATCATTTAAGGAGCAAAGGCCAAACAAGACACCCATTCTTAAAAACATGTAATCCTTTCTATTTCAAGGACATCTTCTCATGTAGGAACTTCAAAGTAAACAAATGGAAATCATGGAAAATCTAGTGAAAAGCAGACCAATACATATGCTACTTTCCATAAAAAGGTAACAGGACAAGTGTATATGAACACAACCAGCAGGAAGAAAGCTAATCTATGTCATGTTAAAACTGCAGAGAGGTTGCTAACAGGTCATCTGCAATCATGTAGCGACCAAACAGTAGCTCTCAAAGTGCAAAAGTGAAGGACTATAAGAGCAGCTTCAGGAAAAAAAACAAAACAAGCTAAGTTCAAGGAATGAAGTTGCCTGGGCCTCACAACCACTAAGCAGGACTTAATCATCATTTCCCTATTCATTAGTGAGTCTTTTGAACCACGATTCCAAAGACCTCTTGAAGAGGTTACGGTGAAGACTGAAGATGCAGACTGTCCTGCTATCCTAGACAGTGAAGCAAAAGTGAACATTATCTTCTAGTCAAATTATGAAAGACGTTTGACAAAAATCCCTTTTACAGGTTTTGGAAAGATTTGACCTAAGAGGACTGAATGACAAAATCTATGTATCTGATACTTGAGATACTTCAATGCAATCTTAAAATTTCTTCGAAAACTTGATGTTGTTTACATAAAAGTGAACACCCCATCTATAATATGATCTAATATGGTAAGACTATCAAAAGATATCTAATATCTACACTCTTTTACTATTCATACACACAGTGTAAAAGCATATAGAAGTAGAAAGGAGAAGCAATGATAATGAATATGATGACAGTACGCACCCTTTACCCTCTAAATCAAACCCAGGGAAATTTGATTCTGGTGACTCCCATTTTTCTTTTTTTTTAGGAATGGAAGAGGAAGGAGAGCGTTATGTTCTTGAAGAAGAACCTGAAAAATCCAACTTACCTATTCTAGTAATATTCTAGAAAAATTCCTTTCTATGTGATTAGTAACTTCAGAGACCATCTATAAAACCTTCTGGCCAATGGCATTAACAAAGAGCTAACAGTTCATATGGATATCCTATAATAGTGGTACTAAATAATACTGGAAAGATACTTATGTCAGAAGACTATAGAATTTTGAAAAAAAAAAAAAAGTGAACCAGTTCACCATGTCAGGAGTTCAAGATGTCCTAGAATATCTGCTAGCCAGCCAGGTAGAGTGTTTCAGGCTTGAAAGTGAGCAGTTCTTACTACCAGATTCCTATGGCAGAAAGCAAGAAAAAGGAGCTTTTATCTGTCCAGACAGATTTCACAAGCTTGTTCCAAAGTATCTCAAGGGACCCGGACACTTTCCAAAACCTGATGGAGAAAGAAAGTGGAGATATGGACTACTGTTGGTGATAAAACATCATTGTCTTTGAGAAGATCTGGGGGGGGGAGGGGAGGAAATGATGAAAGACTGATAAAAGTGTCTTATTTATCAAAAAATAATGGTCTAAATGAAAGGTGTCAAAGCTTCTTGCCTGTAACATTTCTGAGTGAGGCCGAATCAGATAAAAATGTAATTGGGAAATATGCAACAAGATAAATAAAATAAAACATAGATAATATCAGCATGCAGTTTTGTAATTCAATATGTAGTCCACAAGGATATTTATGCACCTTTATTGTCTGGGATTTCTATTTGAGTTTGACATCACTGACAAGTCAATTGATAAGTACCAGTTTTGTATAGCCTCTGTCAGAGTTTTGCAGCAAGGTGTGAGCAGTAACCCAGAGAAGACTGAAATACTTCTGACTCGGCCATCTCCAAAGAAATCTGGAGATCTCAGCACATCCTAGGATTTGGAAATTACCACAATTTCTTTTAGGAACTCTGCTATTATCACCTAGTCACAGAATTTTACTTGAATATTGAACTGGATCTATTAAGATCAAATTTAGTAATGATAAATACATTTTATTCTTCAGGTCAAAATGAATTTCACAAGTGTAGAGATAGTGAAATATCTCAACAAAATATGATGTGAGTAATATTTGGAGGAAATGGATATATTTTACTACAGAGACTGAAAGCATTGTAGCTATTTTGAAGTACATGAAGGATTATCATTAAAAAATGATTCAAATTTTATTTGTTTTTGAGGCATAATGGGATATGACAGGCAAAAGGTGAGTGTCTCCCTCAATAGAGTTCTTTAAGCAAAAGTTGAGTATCACTTGTTGGATATATTATAAAGAGAGTTCTTATTTCGGTATGAATTGGATTAGATCTCTTCTCATGCCTCTTCTACCTTTTATGTGTCTGTTTGTTGTAACACATTTAGTTTGGGGTAGTAATTCAGAACAGGGGCAATTTTTAAGAAAGCTGGTTGGTCTGCTTAAAGTTAGAAGAGTAAAGAAGTTTAATACTAACTTCTTCGGGATAACATAACAAAAGACTTGTGTGTCCTGTAAAGCACATAATATTTTCAATGAGAGGCCATATAAAATAGTGGACAAAGCACTGCCCTTAGAATCAGGAAGGCCTACACTCAAGGACAACTTCTGACATAGCAGATGTGTGACCCAGACAATGTGGCCCAGACATTCTTCAAGGATGAAACTCAAGCACCACATGAAGCCTTTCCTGGTCTTGCCAACTGCTAGTACACTTTCTAACTACCTCATAATTATTTGTATACATTCTCCTTACATAAATTCTCTATTTTTTAATATAAGTACTTGTGTTTACAATTAAGAATAAAAGAAGGGATTGGTTCATTATTTCTATTTGTATGCCTAGGGCCTAGAGCATAATATATAATTAATAAATCCTTGTTGATTAAATTTCAAATCATATAACATCTCAGGCTCTCAGCTACTCACTATAATATTCATTGGCAGAAAGTGCTTCCCTACCAGAAGTTCCCTATGTTACTGAAATCAAAGATCTAGAGGAAAAACAATAAATGTTTTTAAAGTACATGGACAAGAATTCAGGGGGACATTATGTATTTACTATAAAGGATGATTTGCTGTAGAGAATTAGTTGCAAACAGTATTTTAAAAAAAAAAAACATGCATTTAGCTCTTCTCAGCAATGCAAGGATCTAAGACAACTCCAAAAGACTCATGATGGAAAATTCTATCCACACCCAGAGAAAGAACTTTGGTGTCTGAATGTGGATAGAAGCACACTATTTTCTCTCCTTCTCTTTTGTTGTTTTGTTTTTGTTTCTTCTTTCTTGCAGTTCCTCCCATTAATTCTAATTTTTCTTTACATCATGACTAATGTGAAAATATGATTAATATGAATGCATAAGCAGTGTCATATCAGATTGCACACCATCTTAGCGAGAAGATGGAGGGAGTAAAAATTTGAAACTCAGAAGAATGTTGAAAACTAAAAAATAAATAAATTTTAAAAAGTTAAATCATACATTTCGTGTAATTCAATTTTAACTATTTTTTTTACCAGAAGCATTTAATGGCTTCTCAATGCACAAACTTTAAAAATACTGCTAATATGTGAATTAATAACTTCTTTTGGTGTGTGTGTTGGAAGGAGAGTGTCTGTATTGATGCATTATTTTTTAATTATCCTGTATTTGATTACACAAAACATGCATTTACAGAGAATTTATATTAGTAAAATCTATTTGATTTTGTCATGGACTAATTTCAGTCAAGTCTTGTGGGGGGTTTTGACTGTTTCTATTTTAGTTCAAAAAATTTGGCATTAGTGTAATCATGCCAAAAATGAAAGTCTAATTTTGAAGACAAAAATAAAACACTATAAACATCAAGGGTTTCAAAGGAAACTGTGACTATAATGTAGACACACTGGCTTGATATCGTCTCATGGATCTTTTTACCTTCAATTTCCTTGAACAACAAAAGAGCAGTGTTACATTGACCTCTTGATATTCTAAATTCTCTAGATTCATTTACAGTTAAAATAGTAAAGAAAAATCCTAAGTATAAGCTGAAGTTATTTCCTTTTATTTGATTTTTGATGGAGTGGGATAGCATTGTTGAAAGGAAAATTCTTCATTTGGACATTCATCCTGATTAACAAGGCAAAACTCAGGACAAAGAGAATTAAAAGGATTTTATTATAAGCACTTCAAGGTAGCAACCCCTTGACAGGCTGATCATTGGAATTCAGCAATGACTTCAAGGTGGAAACAGTTTTTAAAGGTAACATTAAGACAATCCAAATAGAACCACTTCAGTGAAAGAGGTTGGGGTCCTTGAATCTCAGTTCTTCCCCAAGGTAGCAAGAACTTGATAGTTTGTTTACAGGAAGGGACATGTGACGAAGAGCAGATGACACAAAAAATTGCAGACTGTTGTCTCCTTCCCCACCAGAGCCAATACTGTTTGATAAGACAGGCTGGGAATAATGGGTAACTGAGGCAATATGACTTTCAACAGGGTCATGCCTTAATAGGAAAGAAAACTGGACCATAAGGCAAGCTATGGTATCTTGAACAAGTGTCTTGATTTCTCTGTTTCAGATGCTATCTATAAAATGTACTAGATGAGCTAGATGGATTAACCCTAAGGCCCTTCCCAACCATAACAACATATTTCGTCTATAACCAACTCTGTTCAGTACTCCAGGTCAGAGAGATCCTCAATTGCAGATACTGGTATAATGTGATTGAATCTGGCCTCATTATCTCAGGGTTAGAACTTTAGTGTTCTCTGATACTCTGAGAGGGTTATGGATTAGATTTCCTTCCTGCTCATGGTTTAACTCCCTGACAACTTTGTTCTTCTCATTTTAGCAGCCTAGTGACTAACATCCCAGCTTCAGTTAACCACCTATTATCTGATTAGCTTTTACAAAGTGGTATTTACAGTTGTCTCTTTCACATTCACCTTTCTCCATTGACAGGTCCACATAAGAAATTAAATGGGAATTTGGAGGAAGTTCTGTAAAAGTCACACACAACAATTAAAGGACAGGAGATGATACAGAAAAAGTTTAGAAACTCAGAAATACATAAAATATGTATATAGTATTATATAATATCCACATATTGGATTATTTACTTTAGTGTACAGAATGATCTGTTGAAAAGAATTCCATCATACCATACCATAATAATTCAGGCTTCTTTCTAGTATAAAAGGAAGGCCAAAAATTTTATCTGTATTTTCCAGATCATTAGGTGGCCTGTACCCTAAGCCCCCAGAGATGTAAAAGAGATAACTGTACTTCAAAGATTCAACAAAAATAAAAATACACCTCCCCCAACACCTTTGGACATGACCCTCCTCTAGCAATTTGGTCTCTGGAGGAGAGAAGTACAAATTAGGATAAGGGGTTATATCAATCTCTAGATAATATTTGTCCCTTGATCCTCAGGGCATTGCTGTTGGGCTGGCTGCAGCATCTGATCTAGATACGGGCTATGATCCTTATGGTTTACATACCCAGACTAGATCAGAGACTCTCCTCCCTACACCATGAATGGAAAAGAATGAATAAAGAAGTCAAAGATCAGGCCATTTCTTGTGGCCAAAGGGCCTAGTGAAGTTTATGAAAAATGGGAAAATGCCACGGTCTCATGAACTGCAAGCAAATCAGTTTTGTCCTACCTCAGACTCAAATGACTGAAACACTAGATGAAGGTTCTGAATGAAGACATTTTTTGGAGGGGAAAAAAGTAAGGCAATTGGGGTTAAGTAATTTGTCCAAGGTCACACAGCTAGTGTGTGAAGCGTCTGAGAGCAGATTTGTACTCGGGTCCTCCTGACTCTAGGACCAGTGATCTATTAACTACTCCAAGTTAAGACCTTTTAAAGAGCCAGACAGTTGTGGCTAGATAGCCAAAGGGAAAAGGCTGCTCTCAACCTCGTAGTAAGTGAATGCTAGATGTCCATGTAAAATCTAGTTTTCCAGGATGCTGAAAACAGGTCTCCAGTGTCCAATGTATATGTTGATAAGGCTATCCCAGCAAATAGATGACATCTGCATATGTGCCTGACCCCAATTACACTAGCAAAACTGAATGCTTTTGAAATATTGTGCCTTATCATAACCTGTTAAGTATCTCTTATTAAATTGAATTTTACTTTTTATCACTCCTCAAAGACCAACAGAAAGCAACAAGCTTCTTACTTATTATACGTATCTGTGTCTTTGTGCGAGTATGTGTGTTATAAAAGGAAGTTGAAGCACACACCCTCACTAACCAAAGATTTTTAGAACAAGCTGTCTAGCTATCTCATGAGGACTCTCCTTGGAAAAGAGTTCAGCTATTACACCATTCTATCACAGTTCGTCAATTTCTTTTGAGATGTGAAGCTTGCCAAGGCAAATACAACACCTGCTGACTGTTTATTCATTTCTCCAGATAAAGTTCCTTTTCCATCAAGTTATCAAACTATGATACTGATCCCAAACTTGCACCTCTTTTGGAAATAGAAAAATCATTACACAAAATTCAGTGGCATTATTAACTGTTCTTTATCTGGTGATGGTAGAGGAAGGATAGTGGTGTGCTTTATAAAATGAAACAAGCAATTCATCATGGATTAACTGCCTTTTGCTATTTAAGGTTATCTAAATTAAAACCCAATATGCAATTATTTTCCTTTTCAATTTTATTTTATCTTCTGATGTTCTACAATCATGTATTTTTACATAGAAACTCAATTAACAGAAGTGTTATAACACTATTGTTTGCTTAATAGTATCTCCTTTGCAAAGTTCTGAGTCTGAAGAAAGTAAAACAAACTGAAAAATACCTGTAAGGCTTTTCTTGCATAACATTAAAATGGTAGTCATATCTGGCCCTGGGGAAAAATTCAATTTGGGATGGATCATTCTTTAAGGAAACAAAGAATAGTGGGGGAGGGAGGAGCAGTGGAGAGGGCACAGACAATGTGGAAGGTGTGTAGTCTTGGTGGCATAAAGTGAAGTAAGTGGTCTGATTCCCCCAGAGAATCCTTGGAGGGAGTTGTACTCTGGGCCTCTAAAGGGAGCTCAACTCAAAGAGATAGTAATCTATGTTGGGAGGCAGTTTGCTTCAGGAAGATGCACATCCCATGACAGTTAAAACTCTAATCAAAACAATTAATTGATTTTCTCAAATCACTAGAGGGTGTGTGCAACAGAGATCCTTACCCAAATAATATGCAGAGGCTTCTCAAGGTAGAAAGAAGAAAGGAATGGTTTATTATGATCTCACAAGAAAGGGCAAACCCCCTTTTTTCAACAAATAGAGAGAAGAAGCAATTCACAAAGGCAATGGTGAAGTTATACAGCCCTAACCTGGAATTCTCATCAACTCCCCCCGCCCCCTGCCCCAGTCCCAACTGATCCTTTTCTTCCCTTGGCTGGAAGTCAGGAGCACAATCTAAATGCAGCAAACTACCCCAAATACCCAGAACAAAGAAACAGTAGACCAGCCAAAGTACATTTGAGAAAGCACTTCTGTCCTTATTTGGTACATCTTATGCTGAGGTGGCACAAAGCTGGGGGGGGGGGGCGGGGAATGACTTCCTCTTGCTTTTAGTTCTGAATACTTGTGAATCATGTGATATCAGTAAAGGGGACTCAGGCCTATTCCCACAAGAAACCATACTAGATTTTAGGGCATAGTCTGAGAAGTTTTCACCTTTCTCACTCAGGGAAAATAAGTTAAACTAGTGGTCAAGATAGTCAACATAGTCTATGAAGAGCTACATAATTCATACTGGATAGGTAGAAAGGAGTTCTACAATGGAGGTTCCTGGCATTGTCACTCATGTGCAGTGGAATTTGGGTCTTGAATATGCAATTTCATGGTTGCCAGAATTATATAACTAATTGGGGGATTGAAAATAATAGAATTGGGGAGTTTAGGTGGCGCAGTGAGTAAGAGCACTGGCCCTGGAGTTGGGAGCTCCCCATATCTGTTCCGGCCTCAGATACTTAACACCCACACAATAAGAACTGGCCATGTAACCTTGGGCAAGTTACTTAACCCCAATTTCTTAAAAAAAAAAAACATAAAAATAAATTAAAAAAAAGAAAATAATAGTAGCACAGCAAGTAAGGGCACCAGACCCAGAGTTGGGATGACCTGGGATCGAATCTGGACTCTGATACTTAGTACCACACCCAGAAATAACTGGCTGTGTAACCTTAAGCAAGTTACTTAACTCCAATTGCTTAAATAATAATAATAATAATAGAATTAATTGGATCACTGATAAAGTTGATCTAGAGTGTTAAGGTACTTTGAAAGTAGATCTTTCTTCAATTGTCTGGATGATTCAGTGAAAGCTAATGTCCTGGATTCCTACACTAACATCAATCTGGACAGCAAGATGTAGTCAAAATCACTTATAAGATAGGAAGGTTCATAATATGAACTGTATTCACTAAACAGCATGCTGAACTTTTAAGGACTTTTTTTTTTCATCATCCTAAAAGATAAAATTTTTTACCTAACAGATGTAAGAAATGCTGGAGTCCTGATAGCTAACAGTGGATAGAAGTGCCAATTTCTTATAGGTGACAGATTTATTTGAATTGAATTAGAAATGTTATATTCCATTAAAAAATCCAAACTACTCCCTACTCCCCACCACCTTTAAGCAAGGTAGGGTTTCTGTCCTTCTGTTTCCTTATATGTTTGCAAATAATATGCTGACTTTACTAAAATGCTTGTCTAGAATCCATTTTCTATTTTGCTTCCAGTTATATTTCTTCCCTCTTTGTTCAGCTCAAGTAAGCATATTTCCCTAGCAACTTGGAGCTCATTGTTTCCCCCTATCTTGAAACCCTCACTCCTTGAGATAAGAATTCTACATGGTCTTTGCTTGTTAATACAAGAAATGCTATGCCCATTGAATTTTAAAACTAGGAGCAAGTAAACTCAGAGATAATATCAGTAGATTTTAGGGTATGTCAGTATGCATAATACAAAGTAAACCAAGTTCATCCCTCTCTTTCACAGAACTAGTCTCAGTTTCAGTGAAAAGATGGGGAGGATAATTGGTGAATCACCTAGGGTGTGGTTTTTGAAGAAAAGAATTTGACCTTGGGGACACCTTGAGGTTTCCATACCTCTATAGGTCTAGCCACTGCTGGGAAGAAGTGGGGGAAGTAGGGAGTGCTGGGAGAGATAAAATGGTCCAAGTACTCTCTAAATTTCATATCCTGGGGTAAAGCCTCAATTGTTGCCTACTTCTTATATCTCTGCTCTTCCTTCTCCTCTTCATCTGTCCACATGAAGTTTGAGAAGTTCACCTATTATTGGCTCATAGAAATTGTTTTTTTAATTATTCAGGACTAAATGGATTTGAGAACACCCTGGAGGTTTTCTTATTACTTTCTAAGTTATCAGTTCCTGGTTCTGTAATGAGTAACATTCTTTCCTAATGGCACATAATTCTGTGAGTACATTGCTGAAAGTAATGGCATTTAGCCCAGCTACAATTCCCTCTTTACTTTACATAGTTATAACATCAAGAAGTAGGACACAAAAGTAGGAATATAATTTTTATAAGTTGATTCCTTCAAAACTGTCACTGGTACCATCATAGATACATATCATATGTACCAACCTAAGAGACCATATAACATCATCAACTCAGTACTTCTCAACCCACTAGATAAAACTTTCCCCCTTGGAGGAACCATATTGCAGAATGATAACACATTTTGGCTTCTATAAAATCCTCTAATAAAGAGTTACTCATTTCATGGGGATTGCAGAAAGATTCCCCATCTCCTTCATCCAAAGACTCAATATTAACAATGAGTAGGGACGGCCAGGTAGCACAGCGAGTAAGAGCACCGGCCCCAGTGTCGGGATGACCTGGGGATTGAATCTGGGCTCAGACACTCAGAACCCACCCAGAAACACCTGGCCGTGTAACCTGGAGCTAGTTACTTAACCCCGATTGCTTAGGGGTGGCCAGGTGGCTCAGCGAGTAAGAGCACCGGCCCCGGTGTCGGGAAGACCTGGGGATCAAATCTGGGCTCAGATACTTAGCACCACACCCAGAAAAAATATGGCTGTGTAACCTTGAGCAAGTTACTTAACCCAGATTGCTTTAAAAAAAAAAAAAAGATTAACAATGAGTTAAGTAATGATTCACTTTCTTCCAGGTGAATTCCTATGTAGCATGATTATAAAAAAAAATTTATCTTCCAGCATAATTTAAAGGGCAAAGTAACTTGCAATAGTTCTAAAACCCCATGGATCTTCAGATCTTCTCTAGGAAATTCTAGGACATTCACATCATCCCCGGGGCAAATGCAGCCTGCCAATTATGGGGGAACTTAGCTATTTCCCACAGAGAGAATGAAATATGGAAGGGGTAGAGATCATGTGAGTTTCCATGAAAGTTGAAGAAAGAAACTTCTGTATGGGAGACACTCTTTTCTTGGGAATAGTAAAAGGGAAGGGAATAAGCACTTAATAAGTGCCTACTACATGCCAAGCCCTATGATATATGTTTTTAAAATATTGCCTCATTTTATCAGTGCTATTTTATGATTTATTAAAGTCAGCTTCTAGGAGGTAGGATAGTTTACCGTGATAATCATGAGCATGATAATGAACCACTGTTTTAAAAGTTCATTCCCATTTTCTGTAACACCAGTTCCCTAACCACAATACAGAAGATGGAAAACGTAGCAAGTGAGAGCAACAGACCCCAAATTAGATCTTCTTCATGGCAAAATGAAAGCAATAATTAGAGGCAATGGTATAGAAGGAAGAAGGATATGTCCTTTCAGGGCTATGATGGCAGCTGACAAGACAGCAAATTTAACTGGGGGCCCACAAAATCATACCATAGGTAAGAATCAGTTGCTGTAAGGGCAAACATCTTTTCCTGAAACAAGGGAAGAGTGCTAATATGAACAATTTGCTAATTCATGACAGATGGAAAACCACTTGATAACACCAGTATTTCAAAGGTGGACACAAAAAAGCATCACTGAACAGAAGAAGATATGTTGGCCTTAATAAAGGAATTATAAGACCTTGGGCCCACCACATTATACCATTGTAGGTCCTGTGTACAAATTAATAATAGAACCAGTCCCCTGTTCTCATTAAAGCTTCAAATTTTGAGCTCTGTATGATACATATGACAATCACATATAGGCACATATATGCACATACATGATGTGGACATATACATGGTGATTATTTTTGTACACATATATGAACATATGGCCTATATTGTATATCTACATGGATATATATGTGTGTGTGTTTGCAACTTTGGTAAAATTTATTGGTCCCTAACCCCAAAATGAAGAATTTTATTGACTGATTCTATACTCTCCAGACACCAAACCACTCAGGCAAATTCAAGGCCATCATTCAGAAATCAGCATGACAAAAAATCTGCTTATACCTCAAGATTCTCTCGCTTGTCAACTACGCAGCTTTCAGCTAAGCCAACTGGGATGACTTACTGGGTCCCAACCCACCTTGACAGTATTAATGGTTTCTGAGTTCCATTTATATATAACCCTCTCCTAAAGGTAAAAGCCATCAGTGAATAGGGCAAAACAGATCCATATTGGCCTAGCAGAGGAAGCATAGAAATGGATAGGGGACTTGAGGTCTCAGTTACAGGCAAATATACATGTTAATGAAGGATGTAATACCTGGGGGGACTGTGTAAGCATGACTTTGAATGCCCTATTTCCATCTAAGAATGGAAACTTTCTATTGACTACCCATCTTGTTAAGGGGTTTATCTTGCATCACCCAACTCACAACAGGCAAAACTAGACAACAGTTAATTGTATGAGGCAGTGCATTTCCTTAAGTAACATCTAGGGCCAAATAAAAAGCAACAGTTTTTCTGAAGGGATATATCAAGAGGCTGTTTTAGGGAGTTAATGACTCAGAAAGACTGAAAGTCATATAACCTGACCATCCTTTGGTGCTTACCAAAGTCTCCACTCAGCCTCTCTTGATGTGAATAGAGATGTCCATGAATACAGGCTCTATAGGATCATCAGGATTCAGTGGAAAAGACTCCTGGACAGCCCACTTTAGGTCTTCTGCCTTTTTGAGTACCCTTCAAAAGAAGCAGACTTGAAAGTGACTCAATAAATGGAGGGCATAAAAAAAGCCAAGTGGGAAATATGAATTCCCAATAATAGATCCAAAAGAATCTAATACTTAAAAAAAAGTATTCACTTTATTTTTATTTTATGGAATAAAACTAAGATTTCTCTAACATAATGTAATAAAAGTATGATCACACATAGAATTGCACCTCTACTATGTACAACTTTCAAATATATAATCAAGTTATCATGCAAATTTCTTTTTTTCCTTTCCTCCCACCTTGAGATTGCTGTCATTAGACACAAATATGTGTGTGTTTGTATGTGTGTATGTATACACATATATGTAAAATAATTCCATACATACTTCTATTTAATAGTTCTCTCTCTGGATGCATCTTCTTCCATAAATGCTTTGGACTTAATTTGGGTATTTATAATAGTCAAAATGACAGTCACTCAAAGTTGTTCTTAAAACAATATTGCTGTTACTATATACAATGTTCTCTTGGTTCTATTCATTCACTCTTCATTATTTCATGCAAGTCTATCCCTGTTTTCCTAAGATTATCAAGCTCTTCATACAGCACAGTAGCATGCCATCATAATCATATACCACAACTTGTTCAATCATTTCCCAATTGATGGTAATTCCCTAAATTTCCAGTTCTTTGCCACCACAGAGAGAACTAGTTTAAAGATTTTAGGACATATGACTTCTTTTCCTTTTCCCCCATCTTTGGAAATAAACCTGTTACTAGTATTGCTGTGCCAAACAGTAGATAGACAGTTTGATAACACTTTGGGCATAATCCCAGATTGCTCTCAAAAATGATTGGACCAGTTCACAATTCTACCAACAATGAATTAGTGTCCCAATTTTTCCACATCCCTTCCAACATTTGTTGCTTTCCCTTTCAATCATTTTAGTCAATGTGGTAGGCAAAAAGTGATATCTCAAGAATGTTTTAATCTGCATTTCTCTAACAATAATAGTTTAGAGCATTTTTTTCATATGATTATAAATTGTTTGATTGCTTTACCAGAAAACTGCTTGTTTGTGTCCATTGGTCATTTATCAATTGAGGAATGATTTCTATTGTTATAGAATTTACAATCTTTTTATATATTAGACACATTAGACCTCTAATTTTTTTTAAGTTTTCTTTAAAAAAAATTAACAGAAGGGGTGACTTGATGTTGCAGTGAATAGAGCACCAACACTGAAGTCAGAAGGGCCTGAGTTCAAATCCAACCTCAGACATTTGATACACTTCTAGCCATATGACCTTAGGCAAGTCACAATCCCAATTGCCCTGCCTTCCCCCCTCCAAAAAGCAAATAATAATAATAATAATAATAGACTATAAGCATCTTATTGTGGACTGTATACAAAATCATTTGGATTCTCCC
This sequence comes from Petaurus breviceps papuanus, assembly GCF_028583685.1. NCBI lineage: Eukaryota > Metazoa > Chordata > Mammalia > Diprotodontia > Petauridae > Petaurus > Petaurus breviceps. Next base: position 7,617,439 of record NW_027185791.1, read on the forward strand.
CTTCCAGTATATTTCTCAAAATTTTACTGATAGGAATAAACCATCCTCTAACTCCCTTTTGGAAGAAATCACTCCAAGGACATAGTATGGGATAAGTCCAAGGCTTTTTTTTTTATCACCTGTTCCAATTTCAGATCTTCATCCTTACACTTCATTTTCTTCCATTGTATCCCTAATCAAAGCAGGAGTTAATATCTCCTGCAGGGAAGTCACTGGATCAGAAATTGTACTTCCCATCTGTAACAGCAAAAATAATTACTAGCACTTATACGGTACTTTGTCTTTTAAAAAGTGCCTTACATACATTTTCTCATTTGATCTGTAGCCCTATTAGCCCCCACATCCATTATCATCATCTTTTTTACCTGGGTAGTTAATAGATACATAAGCTGCACCTCTTTGCAAAGAAGAATTTTTGAAGATAAAAAGCTTTCTTAGTCCAGCCTCTAATAGTCTACTACACAAGGAATATTTTTTCTTCATTTTCCTTATGTTGACAATCCAGCTTTTCTAAAACCATGAACAAGAGCCCCCAGAACTTGAATTTTGCCATTTAGAAATAATTCCCAAATAGGTTCCATAAGCATCCAAAAAGTTTACTCTACAGGATGAATGTGAACTTCTTTTCCACTAAGAAGGTTATATTCCATGTACCCGAAATAACATTTTGGTGATAGGATAACAGAGTTCTATGTCTGGCCATTGCATCACTCAAAGTTCCATTTCTTCCAGACCACTCTTCTGTCATTTATAAAGCAAATATACATATATAACAATCTTAAACCCACTGCTAACAACCTCAACAATAACAAATATCTGGGTCAGACATAACATGTATATATTTCCACGTTTGGATTAAAACACAATAAACATATCTTTATTGCTGACCATATATAAAGAACTGAATTCCTCAGGTTAAGAAGAATCTAATTCAGATAAAATAAGTATTCCCCTCTGCCTCTACATTCACCATGGCAACTACCTAAATTAGGTCAGAAAGGAGTTCCCATAGAGCAATGGGAATTCTGCTAAAATATCCAACAACAAATATCCATAGGCTGGGTCTTTTATGCCTCGGGTTGCAAAGGGAGCCAAAGCAATAATAATCCTAAGAATGGCTTCCTTGCCTCTAAATAAACCAACCCAGCATACATAAAATGGGTCATACTACACTATTTTATTTCTCATATATCAGGAAAAGGATGTCTAGTGCCCTGTTGTGATTTTCTAAGTAGTATGCAGAGGTATAGAAGATTGCATGTCATAATAAGTAACTGGCCCTACAGTCAGGAAGACCTAGGTTCGAGTTCTTGTTTGACACTTTCTGGCTGTGTGGTCATGGACAAGGTACTCTCACTGCCCCAGGCATCTCTTTAAGACTCATATTTTATCTCAGATAATTTATCTCAGATTTATTTATCATCAAATTATCATCATTAATCTCAGATAAGTATGAATTTGTGTTAAGGGAGAGAGTTCCCACACCAGGATTTCTTCTCATAGATAACAATTATAGACTTGCCAAGTACCTGTGCCCTTTCTCTGAATTGTCTACTTCAATGAGACTTCAAGATCCAGGGGCTTACCCCCATTGTTGAGGTCAAGACTAAGAAACAAAATAAAATAAATTGTCTAGTGGACTCCAAAAATTTGCAAATCACCTATGGAAATTGAGAATTAAAGTGGATCTTTAGACCTTTTCATGATCTCAAATTTTAGTCTCAAAGTGGCATTAAGAACCTCTGAAATCACCTCAACAACCATCAATGTTCAATAGACTCTATATTTTACATTTATTTGGTAGCTTCTCATGGTAGGCATTGCATAATGTATCTAGGGAAAAGAAAAGGAAGAAGGGCTGGGAATGGAAATGAGGGAAAGAGAAAGGGGAAAAGAGAAGGGAAAAGAAAGGAAGGGAAATTATTGGAAGGGAAAGGAATGAAAGGGAATTGAAAAGATATAGGAAGGGAAAGAAAGGGAAGATAAAAGAAAAGAATGGAAAGGAAAGGAAGAACAGAGAAATAAAGGCAAGGCTGCACAAGGCCAGGGAACCAGATTTGTTATCTTGTGAGAGTTGACTTAAAAAAAACCACTCATCAATGCCAGAAACAGGGTTATTACATAAATTCTTATGACTTCTAAAGACAAGATGGCATTAACAAGAATCATACACAGAAATCTGGGCTATTTATACATCTGTCTCAGTTGCCTTGAGCCAGTACAGCTGTTGTTTGCCTTCCATGGCCAAAACACTTGTTTGCAAGTGTTGCAACATTTGATTTTAAAATTTCTGTAAAGGATTTTTCCTCTGTAGTGGAATAGAATTATCATTTTATAAAATTTAGCTTTCATGCTCTTAATATTAATGAGGTCAAGTATATAGGCAGTCTTACAAGAGAAAATTACTGTCATTCTACTCTAGTTTTCTTCAATGATAGTCAGCATATGTCAATCCTTAGAGGCATAATGTAAAAAAAACAGTCTAATTAGTCTTTTCCGAGGTCAGTTCTTACAGGAGGCAAGCATTCTTCAAAACCTGATCAGCTCTAGTTGCTCTCCTGACTTCTCTGAGCCCCAGTGGACAGATCCTGGTCTTTATTACAAATCCACCACCTTCTCACAAGACCACAATGAGAATAATTCTCATGTGAGAAGAGGGACAATGACCTATCTTACCCTCATATCTTTCTCAGAAGCTAGTAGAGTGATTTTGCATACAGTGGGTGTCTAATAAATGTCCATTAATATTATTGTCAGTGCCTGAACCTCTGACTCAAGGAAAACACAGAGTAATTTGAGGAAGGTAACATAGGTGTTTGAATCTCTGGGTTCAAGGTCACTTTGAAACAAACTTTTTCCATCAATCTGGAACCTCAGGAAGAGGAGGAAATGATCATATCACCTGAATGAGTCTCTTTTTCTGTCTATAACCAAAATCTAACTCTTTTCATGCAGTCCACTAGGCAGCATGGAACAGACTACCTTTGTGATGAGGCTTTTTTTTTGCAGACTGTTATCTAAACTTCACTCCCCCATGGATAGCTGGATCCACTGACAGTTTGATTGCTGAATTCAATAGCTTTTTATCAATCCTCATTCTCCATAATATTTCTGCAACATTTGATACTTTTATTAGTGCCCTACTCCCATGCCCACCCTACCACCCACATAACTCATTCCTTTCTCTCTCTTTTCTTGGCTTCTATGATAGCATGCTAACACTTAATAAAGGCTTATTGAATGAATGTTCAAAACATGTCTAATATTCATCTTTCTCCTAAACAAGGAATTCTTTAAAAAGAGTCTAAGAATTTGATAAAAACAGAGATAAAGAAATAGAGCTAAAGATAAAGATATATGATATAGATATGGATATCAATATGGATAAATATATGTAGATAAAATATGTATAAAAATATACATGTACATATGCATATGTATATATGTGAAATGAAACTACATGGGGAAAAAAGAGCTAATTACACCAATTTTTCTTTTAAAATGACAGAATACAGGGAGGCTAGGTGGGACAGTGAATAGAGCACTGGCCCTGGAGTTAGGAGGAACTGAGTTCAAATCTGGCCTCAGAAACTTAACACTTACTAGCTGTGTGACCCTGGGCAAGTCATTTTATCCCACTTACCCTGCCTTTTCCCCTCTAAAAAGCAAAAAAAAAAGATAAAATAAATAGATAGGGAAGAGGAAAAATTCCAATCTGTAGACTGCAAGATATCTTGACAGGTTTCAACGATTAAAACTTATATTCCTTTGGGAAGAATACCCACAGGTAAAGGTGTGATTCCCCACATGAACAGATTCTGATGAAGGAGAACAGTGAGAGGAGGAAGAGAAGGGAGAGGAGGGAAGGTGGGAGGGAATAAAGGAGGAAAGACAGAAGTAATGAAGGAAGGAAGGAAGAAAGGAAGGAAGGAAGGAAGGAAGGAAGGAAGGAAGGAAGGAAGGAAGGAAGGAAGGAAGGAAGGAAGGAAGGAAGGAAGGAAGGAAGGAAGGAAAGAAGGAAGGAAGGAGCTGCATTGCTCAACTGGAACTGGCCAACTGGATCCCCAGTGGAGTGGCTACTACTACTCACAGATTGTTGTTAGTCCTTCATTCTCAAAGAGAACCAATGGCATTAGGAAGGTGACATATTGACTTGCAAGTATATATGAGTAATATATATGTATATATATATGGAAAGATAGAGAATTACATTTGTAAAACACTTTGCAAACCTTAAAATGTTATATAAATCATGACTATTTTATCATATTGCAAGATTTGTCTGTAGCACATTATTATCTGTATAGTTTGTATTGACTTTATTTTAGGCAGACTTTATTGTCTGTATAGTTTAAAGATTAAATATTTAAAATTGAAAACCACTCATGACTCTTGAGATGAACTATTCATATTCAGTTCATCTTCACTGTCAAAGTGGCTTTGAGTTCTTACTGACATAATATATTGGTATAACCCTCACTTGCATCATTATTTTTTTTAAAGCACCTCTTCCTTAAGAACTATGTCAGAGATATCATCACTTCTTTATGTGATTTTCTGATTATCTGCCATAAACCTAAGATAAGTCTATAAAGACAGCAGGGTTTTGCTTTTCAGCAAGAGGACACATTATGTGGCAGTCAAATTAATGAAGTATAGCTGGAAAGGGATTGTCATAAGGAATGGCCACAGACTGAATCTACAAATCATACACTTCCAGCTTGAGACCCACTTTTCTGATTGGTGAGGACCTGTCTTGGACTATCATTTGATGAGAGTACCCAGCCCTGTTTACTTCACTCTTGGCTCATCTCACTTTCTGGACTTCATGTTCCTTTTTGGACACCTCCACTTCCTCACTAGACCTTGCCCTTGCCCTGTTATCCTTATTACTCTTCATCCCGTTTTCATCTCTCTCTATATGTTGTCTTCTTTCTTTATTAGAACGAAAGCTCTTCATGGTGAAGAATACTGTGTATTACTTAACATATTACTTAGCACTGCCCCTGGCATACAGTGTTTAACAATTATTCCATTTATCTATCTACTTATCTATCTATCTATCATCTATCTATCTATTCTGTAACATATTTTGTCTGCCATTGGTTTACTCACAAAGTAGAAGTAAAATGGTTTTATGATTTGTTTTTACATTTAGCAGAGTTTAGAATCCAGAATTCAGATCTAGCTGGATAAACAGATCAGCTAGGAACATAAGGGTTGGGGCAAGCATCTCAGCCTCTCTTGTATACAACCATTGCAGTTTGGATCAAATTTTCCTCTGGAGAAGCCTGACTTCTAAGCAGGGTGATTAGCCTCCCCATTCTCACATTCATTTTTTCATTAATTTCCCCTTTAACAACATCTTGGGAAATAACTTTACTTGTGGTAAATTTAATAATAACAAAAATTTGAGTTACTCAAAAGAGAGAAAATTCAAAAAAAATTGCTCAGAATATATGACAAGTAATGATAAACATAAAGAATTACAGCACACATCAACAGAATTAATAGAATTCTGAGACTTAGTGTATCATCATCACAATTGATTGGAAGGGTAATGTTTAGGCCTCACCAGAACAGTTTTACAAGACTGATAATTATCCATTTTACATTTCACTTCATCTAGTCAATGTATTTGTTATACTTCTCTTATAAAATGTCCCCACTTAGGCCAGGCCTTTTGTCTTTGATCAACCTCTATAATGAAGTATTTTCCCCTACTACCAGCCAGCTCTCACCCAGTGAGGCCCACAATCTCTAAATCTCTTGAACTCATGGGATTACTTCCTAAATTGGACATGTCCATCACAGGAAACTCAGTTGCCTAAGATCAGGGATGAATAGAAATACAAGAGATATCCAGGGCCCAAATGAAAGCTTACTTAAATGCACACAGTCACATGAAGTATAAGACAGAGTAGTTTCACTTTCCCCCACCCATTTCTTAGGATACAGCTTGAAATGGTCGATATCATCCAGCCAAAAAAGAAGAAAGAGGTGAAGGTGTGGGTTGAATCTTTTGGATACTTAGTGAATCATCAGATCCTCCAGCTCAGCAACCAATAACAAGATTCTTCATCATATCAGAGCATGAGCATTTTGCCTGTGATTCATATGTAACTGGAAACTGTCCCCAAAACTCCCTTCTGGTCTATCAGAATTGCACAATTCATGATACACAAACAAGTATTCCAATGAAAAAGTGTGGAAAGGAGAGGAAGAGATTCCCTGTGCTTCCACAAGGCCTGATTTGCATGTTTTATGGCACAATTTTAATTAGCAGATGGAAGTTTATTAAACAGTACTGAAATTGATCTTCCTTTGGCTTTGACAATTTCACTAAGACCTGATGAGAATGAGGGGATGGATTGCCTATGTTTTACTGCCGGATAATGTAATAGTAATGGCATTTAAAGATCCCCCTGTATTGGCTTGGTTTTTGGTTTAATTGTGTTAAAACCCAGAGCTTGTTAATCACACTTGTGGGATGGACTGTTGACGTAAAAAGAGAGGGCTGAACTGGGAGGAGCTGGTGATGTAGATTTGGAGAGACACAAGCAGAGAGAGGGGCAGAAGAACTCTTTGGAAGCAGCACTTTTTGGAAGCAGAGAGAGACTGAGAGGATTGCTGAGGGCCACTTTGAATTGCCCTGGAATTTTGAGACCTGCCCCCGGAGCTGCCAAGGACTGAGGAGACATGGCTGTTTTGCTGGTACTTTGTCTGTTTTGATGTTGTTTTGCCAGATTTGTCCACTGGTGAAGGACAGTCCTGTTGTTGCAGAAGTTCTGGAACCTTGCTGTTGGTTCAGAGCTCCTGAGACTGTTCTGCAGACAGAGAGTGAATACTGTCCACTGGCGAAGGACAGTGCTGTTGTTGCAGAATTCTTGGAACATTGCTGTTGGTTCCGAAGCCCTGAAGAAGGATTTTCTTGTTGTATGTTTACAGAAATCCTGGGAGAGGGTTTTGCTAATGTTTTCAGGGGTCCTAGGACTGTTCTGCAGACCAAGGATGAATTAATGAAGAGATTGGCAATGTATCTTGTGGCCTTGCTAAGCTTTGTCTCCCCAGGAACAAAGAGCTCTCAAAATCTCTGCTTCAGATTTGGCCTTGTATATACACTCATATGGCTAAACAGTATACTTTTCCAAATGGAGTCAACTGTTAGCAAAGTTCCTCATAGATACCTTTTAATTCCACTGTACCACAGCATTTTAAGTAAAACTTAAGCTTACTTTCAAATGCATGGGAACTCATTTTTGTACGATGGTTGAGATACTAGGCAAAAATGTCTTGGAATATAGTGATGCAACTTTTGACCTTCACAGAGGAAATCTACTATATGGCAAGTGGGATAGCTATATACCATCTGGGCTTTTGACAGAAATTCCAACATCAGAGAATAATGCACAAAAACAGGCTGTTACTTCTAAAATAATATCCCATTGACTATTTCCTCTCTCAACAACTCATCAGCTACTTATCAACCTGATGAACTCAGATTCATGAATACTTCCTTACCTTTAAATAGGTTTCTCAATATCCCTCATTCAGTTTCTTGATAATCCATTTTGAAATATTAGAGATTCATTTGCAAAGCATGTCTTTGTCCCTAGATGACTTAGTAGATAAATATAGTTTCTGGTAGTAAAGATAAGAAGTATGCATCTATCTCTTCCTAAGGAAAATGGAGAATGTGGTCAACTGGAAGCGAAATTGCAGGGACAAAAAAAGCCAAAAAGGAATTCAAGTCTTCAATGACTCTCAGGCATCAAAATGTGGAATATAGTTGGTACAATTCAATGAAAGATATCTGTCTACCTGATGGTTGGTTGTGTAGCTGGAGTAGAAATGAAGACAATTTGCTAATAATAACAAAAATGTATATAGTGCTTTTGGGCAGTGAGGTGGAACAGTGGATAGAGTACTGGATCTGGAGTGAGAAGTACCTGAGGTAAAATCCAAATTCACATGCTTACTATCTATATGACTTTGGGCAAGTCACTTGACTCTACCTGAGTTTCCTCATCAGTAAAATGAGCTGTAGAAGGAAATGGCAGACCACTACAGTATCTTTGCCAAGAAAATCCCAAATGAGTTCTTGAAGAGTTGGACATGACTGAACAACTCAACAAACAAAAACATATATTGCTTTAAGGTTTGAAAAGTATTTTTTCATATGTAAATGTTTGACTTTGGAGGTTCTGTGTATGTTCACATGGGCTTATCTAAATTCAATTTATGGGGAGGCATGAATAGATATCCCCGGAATCTTAACCTCCACCCTCTCTCCTTTGATTCTTGCCTAGAGGGGTGGAAGTGAAAGGATAGCAAAGCTGGCCATGCTGTCCTCCTGGCTGGGGGAAGGGGGGGGGGTATTACACTAGAATTATATTTATCTGCCCCTCTAAATATTGCTGGTTGAGGGTAATGATTTTTTTTTAGGTTTAAGTCACTTCTGCTGTTGTTTCTTAAAGGGGGAATGTATAAACTATGCTTCTATATACTGGGTCATTTCCACCAAATAATAGTCATAAAAAGACAATTGCAACTAGTGAATGGAAAATAAGCCAATTTATCCAAGAAAATAGAAATCAGAGAAGAAATTTTGATTAGGATACATTAGAAAAATACACAGAGTAAATAAACTCTCCAGTGAGAGCTGGATATTTCAGTTGAACCCAGAGAGAGCATTCTGAATATAATGCAAGAGGAAATCCCTTGAAGTATCTAGGGAGACAAGGCAGAAATTAAGGACATTCTGATGAGCTGGTGTTTCTCTACATGTCCTCCTTCCAAAGTTTTCTTTTCCCTTTCCCTTCAAAAGAGTGAAGAGTATTTCTTCTTCTTCTTCTTTTTCTTCTTCTTCTTCTCCTTCTTCTTCTTTCTCTCCTTCTTCTTCTCTTTCTTCTTCTCTCTGTGTGTGTATATATATATATATACACATACACACACAGATATATATACATACATATATTTATATATAGAAACATACACACACATTTTGTATAGAAACACACACACATATATATGGAGAGAGAGAGAGAATAAGAGAATATATGAACTCAAGTTTTTCTGATTCCAAGTTGAGCAGTCTATACTGTACTACCTAGTTCTTTCTGATAATACCTTTCTGGCACCTTCCATGTCAACAAAAGTTATACAGATCTACAAAAATTATGCATGAATATAACCTCATTATGTGTTCCTAACAAAATTATTTTAAAATTCTTAATAAGTTAGATGAAAGAAAGAAACACAAAATGTTTACACAAGCAAATGGCTCTATTTTAACCAAATTCACTTGGGATTTCAGCTAAAGCAATCAGGTAATTCAATCCAACAACTGACCTGACAATTTCTTTTTTCATTTGGGGAGAGTTCTTTTTAAAGTTAATTAATCAATATTTGACTAAAAAACATTAATGTAGTCAAAAATTGCTGAACTTGTCTTACTAGTAGATATTATCATAGGCTAGAAGGAGACAGAGAATGGGAAAGTAGATGGACTAGTTTTTCCATTTGAACTTTTCTATACTCTCTTCAGTTGCTTAAAACATTGAAAAATTGTTTTATTTGATATTTAAATGTACATGAAAATGATAAATAAATGCATAATAATTTCAAAGATATGAAAATAATTATTCAAATGATTTAGCAACAATTCAGTCAGGGTATATTGAGTAAATCATTTTCATTTCCATTATTCCTTCATGAGGAAACTTGCTTTAAGTATTCTGTCATAAAGCATTACCTTCCTCAAAAGGTTTATCATTTAGATGTATATGATACTTTTCACTTCTAATATTTTTTCTAATGTTTTCTTTTCTTGGCTTTTAAAAATATTATCTTAATATGTCTATAGAATTATATCACTTCTATTTTTATACTACTATATATGTAACTCTTTCATTTGTTATTTCTTAAATAGTACAAATCTCTTCAAATTCTTATGCCATAATAATTGCAGCCATCAAATAAAATGTCTTTCAGGTTTTTTTTCTCTCTCTCCACTTTCAATAGTTTGAAACCACTATTTAGAAAGTGTGATTTACTTTACATTTCTTTAGGGTGATTTCCTATATACCCTCCAGTATCATTCTTTCCAGAAAAAGAATAAGCATTTCATTATATATTGTTATATCCTAATGTATTATTCCAATGCCTCATTGCAGTGTAAAGATGACCTTGGATTCTCAAAGGTTATGCCAGTTGCAGTCAAACTCAAGTTTGTCCTACCAGCCTGGAAAGACTTCAAGTACAGACTCAAAGAGGGTTGTATGTTAGTAGTCTGAGGACCAACTTAGCCAATTTTAGGGAAGTTTATAAGTATTATAAGTATAAAAATATTTTCTTTGTTAAAAATGGATTGTGATATGTATCAATAGATGTACTATTCATGCTGAAGAAATCATAGCAGCATAGAATATTGGTCAGGGTTCTAGGCATGGACTCTGAGACACTTTGGATTTAAATCCTACCTTAAACATTTGGTGCTTATGTGACCATTGGCAATTGACTTAACCTCTTTATCTGGTTTCATTAACTGTTGAGGTCACTTTGATTGAAAATATTTCACTGCTAAGTACTTACAAGTATCACTGATTTCCACTAAAGAATACTCATTCTATCTACTGAGTGGGATCTGTGGGAAATCATAATTATCTAACTGTCTTCAATTGGAAATCCAGAAGATTGCATGTCCTAAGCTTATTTTATTCTATCTTACAAAAAGAATAAGAATAATGATGTGGCTGAAAGAGAACCGTAGCAGACTATTTCAATTATAAATCACTAGTGCAGAACACATTTCTTTTCTTTTTCTACTTTCTTTTGTTAAAGGCAGGGTGGAGGAAGGACAGGGAGATTAATCAATGGAACAAATTTGGTACACAACATACAAAACAATCTAGTAACCTACTATTTGACTATCACAAAAATCTTAATTTTGGATATAAGAACTATTTATATATAAGATATAAAAAAATGAAGAGAAAACTGAACATAAGTATGAAGAAAATTAAATTTAGACCTCACACCTTTTCCAAATTATGTTCCAAATGGATAAATGATCTAAATATAAAATGTCACAGAATAAAATTACAAATACCTAAATGATCATCTATCAGATTTGTGGATAAGAGAAAAGTCCATAACCAAATAAGGCAGAGTGATGATCACTATGACCTAGAAAATTTCTGTTATATAAAAGTAAAAAGGTTTTGTACAAACAAATCCAAAAAGCCTAATGTAGAAGGGAAACATCTTAGGAAATTATTTTTATCAAGTTTCTCTAATAAAGGTTTTTGTAGTGAATGGTCTTTATGAGATACCTCCCTGTGTCTGTGACTATTTTCTATACTATCAAGTTTCAATACAATAAGGTCTTAGGTAGCTTTTATTGATCTGAAAATGTATATATCCTATAAACATAAAGACTTGTTTTGCTGAATAGCTTGACAATGAATTTGGACATCATGCCAATATTCTTTTTTTTTTTTTTTGCTTTTTGGAGGGCAATTTGGAGTTAAGTGACTTGCCCAAGGCCACATGGCTAGTTTTTGTGTTAAGTGTCTGAGGCAGGATTTGAACTCAGATCCTCCTGACTCCAGGGTTGGTGCTCTATTCACTATGCCACCTAGCCACCCCCAATATTCTTTTGAAGTAGATGGTAAGCTTATTTTAAGTTCTTTCCCAGTCAAGAGACATGCTATTTTGAGTGACCACAGTCTCTTCTTCCCCAGAGACTACACACTATTAATTCTAAGGTGAGAGTGTCATCCATTCATTGAGAAGTGTATAAATCCAATGGTATCATTCTTAGTGGAGTTATATGAGTATATTAGAAATGCTATATGTTAAATCTAATGATATTTTTTCCTGGTCTCAGTGTATCTAATACGTTCAGGAATAGGCAGTTGAAACAGTTAAGCTATGTATCTCATTGAGAATAGTAAGTTCTAGTTCTAGAAATCTAGGTATCAAAGTTATCTCCTTGAAAAAGTATCTTTTCAGTGTCTCTGTTTCAATGTAAATGAGATGTGGCAAGAAGTCCATGTAATGAGAAATACTTCTGCCACAATACTTTAACTATCATCAAAACTATTGATTCTAGTTTAGATACACCTCTGTATGCATTGAGAAATTATTTGTCATGTCCAGTATATGACACATTCTATGTCCTTCAAGAAATAGAAAGCTGGGGCAGGTGGTGCAGTTAATGGAGCACCAGCCCTGGAGTCAGGAAGACCTGAGTTCAAATCTAGCCTCAAACACTTAACATAAAAACTAGCTGTGTGACCCTGGGCAAGTCACTTAACCCCAATTGCCCTCCAAAAAGCAAAAAAAAAAAAAAAATAGACAGCCAATGTAGAACAGTTTTAAAGTTTGCTTGTACTTGTGTTCTCTGAACACAAAATCTTAGCATTTTTCTTTGTACACAATCTGCACAAGTATCAAATTTCTTGATGATACCAACAATCTGGAGGCAAATAAGGTCAAGAATCTTGAGAAATTATGAAAAAGAAATGATAACAAATGAGTCTCGCAGTATGCCATTAAGCAATGATTCTCAAAACAATTTAGTACTAGATAAAAAAATAAAGAGAACAATCAGTAAAATTGACGAAGTACTTAACATTTACCTTGTTTAGTCATTCAATTGTATTTGACTCTCCTTTCACCCCACCTTTGGGGTTTTCTTGGCAAAGATACTAGAGTGCTTTGCCATTTCCTTCTCCAGTTCATTTTTACAGATGAGGAAACAGGGTTAAGTAACTTGCCCAGGGTCACACAGCTAGTAAGTATCTGAGGCCATATTTGAACTCAGGTCTGCCTGACTCCAGTAATAGAACTCTATCCACTGTGCCAACAAGCAAGTTACAGAAGTATACAACATACAGAAGCAAATGTACATAATACCATAGTTTTGATAATCAATCAGTAAATAAAAATTTATTGTGTGCCAAAACACTGTGTCAAGCCCTTGGAATACAAAAAGAGATAAAAGACAGTTTCCAATTCTCTTAAGAAGCATATAATCTAATGGCAAACAAAAGGACACTAGTTACTGGAACAAGGACTCGCTATTTGACAAAAACTCCTGGGTAAATTGGGCACTAGCATGGAAGATATTAAAAGTACAGTAACACTTCTCACCTTATCCCAAGATAAATTCCAAGTGGGTACATGACCTATATCCAAAAAGTCATGTTATAAACAAATTAGAGAAACATGGAAATATTATCAATCAGTTCTAATATTAGGACAAAAATTTATTACCAAACAACAAATACAGAGGATAGTGGAAGATAAAATGGATAATCTTGAATACATAAAATTTGTTTTTACAAAAAAAATCTAATAAAACTATAATTAAAGGGTAACAATTAACTGGAAAAGCACCTTTGCAGCAAATTTCTCCAATATAAGAAAAATAAACATTTAACAGAAAGGAAAAAAGAAAGAAAGAAAGAAAGAAAGAAAGAAAGAAAGAAAGAAAG
>NW_027185791.1:7631040-7682713 GCF_028583685.1 Petaurus breviceps papuanus
AAAGAAATATGAGAAGATACCCCCAACCTAAACCTTCACTTAAGTGGAAAGTCCACAGTTGTTACATATTGCACATATTTAACATTTTTCAATGTGTCAATCAGTTGTACCAACTGTTTTTTTCCATCTAAAAAATATTGTCATATGGGATAACTCTCAAGGTAAGGGATATGTGGGATCCTATAGTGATATAATAAACAGACAATATCAATAAAAACTTAATTTAAAAGAAAAAAAACCTGAAATACCAATTTAGACTAAATAAAAACTTTAAAACATTTTATATCAATGATTTCCCCCTATGTGGAGAAACTAATCTTGGGTCATTTAGAGTATAACTGTAAATTGGTGATATGAATTGGGATTTAAATTGTGTTAAAATAGTGAAGATTACAATAACATAAATTATAATTAATTTAGTAATGTAACTCCTAGAAACCAGAATCTTGTTACAATGTTCTCTTTAATTTCTACCATTAATTTTTTTGTTTTATTATAATATTCCTGAATTGTCTTTCTTTTTTCCCCTCTTACTTCCCCTTTTTTTCTTCCAGAATTTATTTATTTTTAGTTTTCAACATTCATTTCCACAAAATTTCGAGTTACAAATTTCTTCCCATCTCTCCCCTACCCCCACCCCAAGACGGCAAGCATACTGATTGCCTCTTCCCCCAGTCTGCCCTCTCTTCGGTCTCCCCATCCCACCCTTCCCACTTTCCCGCTTACTTTCTTGTAGAGCAAAATAGATTTCTATACCCAGTGCCTGTATATCTTATTTCTTAGATGCATGTAAAAACAATTTTTTAACATTTGTTTTTTAAAACTTTGAGTTCGAAAAATAAAATAAAATAAAACTTTGAGTCCCAGATTCTCTCCCTTCTTCCCTCATCTACCCCCATTGAGAAGACAAGTAATTTGATAGAAGTCATACATGTGTAGTTATGCAAAACATTTCCATAGTAGTCATATTGTGAAAGACTAGCTATATTTCCCTCCATCCTGTCCTGCCTCCCATTTATACTATTTTCTCGTTTGACCCTGTCCCTTTTCAAAAGTGTTTGCTTCTGACTAACCCCTCCCCAAATCTGCCCTCCCTTCTGCCTTTACCCCTTCTTATCCCCTCCCCCCCTACTTTCTTGTAGGGCAAGATATCCATATGTTATTCCCTCCTTAAGCCAAATCCATTGAGAGTGAGGTTGACCCATTCCCTTTCACCTCCTTGCTCTTTCCCTCCATTGTAGCTGCTTTTTCTTGACTCTTTTATGTGAGATAATTTACCCTATTCTATCTCTCCCTTTCTCCTCCCAATATATTCCTCTCTCACTCCTTAATTTTATTTTTTAGATAACATCCCTTCATATTCAATTCACCCTGTGCCCTCTCTCCATATATACATATACATAGATACACACACATATACATACACACACGTATTCATATACATATTCCCCTCAACTCTTCAAATACCAAGAAAAGTTTCATGAGTTACAAATATTGCCTTTCTGTGTAGGAATGTAAATGGTTCAATTTTATTAAGTTCCTTATGATTTCTCTTTATTGTTTACCTTTTCATGCTTCTCTTGCCTCTTGTATTTGAAAGTCAAATTTTCTGTTCATCTCTGGTCTTTTCATCAAGAATGATTGAAAGTCCTCTATTTCATTGAATATCCATTTTCCCCCTGAAGTATTATACTCAGTTTTGCTGGGTAGGTGATTCTTGGTTTTCATCCTAGCTCCTTTGACCTTTGGAATATAAGGTTCCAAGTCCTCCATTTCCTTATTGTAGAAGCTGATAGATCTTGTGTTATCCTGATTGTGTTCCAACAATACATGAATAGTTTCTTCCTGACTGCTTGTAATATTTTCTCCTTGACCTGGGAACTCTAGCATTTGGCTATAATATTCCTAGGAGTTTCTTTTTGAGATATTTTTCAAGAAGTGATTGGTAAATTCTTTCAATTTCTATTTCACCCTCTGGTTCTAGAATTTCAGGACAGTTTTCTTTGATAATTTCTTGAAATTACTTCCCCTTCTTATTCCCTTCTTCCATTCCCACTAACAACAACTTCAGCAGACCTTACTTTCAAATGTATTTAAGATGAAATCCCAGTAACATCATAATTAGATAATGTTTATTGTTTTGGTTATTTAGAGTTGGATTGAACTGTGATGTGAAAAATAAGTTACACTAAAATTGACATGTAATCAGAATATCAAAATGTGAACTCAGAATCCCTTATTTTTTTGTCCTGCCTGATTAAGTACAATCAGTGATATAAAAAATAGGCTTTTCATTTGCTCAAATATATTTGTTTGTTGCAAGATTTTCCCCCTTTTGTTAGTTTTTATGTAGGACTAAGAATTGAGGAAAGGAAGGAGATATGGGGTTAGCAATAGTGAGGTAAAAAAGCGAGGCACTGAAATATTTTTTTTAAATAGACATAAGGGAAGAAAAGGAAGTTCAGAAGGAAACAGACAAGGAGAACATTTTTGAAAGCAACACAAAATTATTATATGATTTTTAAGCAAGAAAAATGAAATGAAAAAAGTTTCATGTTCAGTCCTCTTTTTGTGTTCTGCTGAGAACATAGAACTGTTATTTTTGAATGTTTAAGTTCAGAAAAAAAAGTTAGAAATTGATAAATCCTTAGATGCTTTGATTAATGTGGAGTAATGAGTTATAAATTAGCTATTCTACATTGCATAGAATGAAGGGATGAGAAATGTTAGCTTCAACTTGCTCTGTAAAAGCCAATTTTCTGTCTTCAGAACTTAACCTAAAAGAAGTTCTTTTATCTCAAAGCAATATATCACTTCCCCTCTTGCAATAAAGCTCTCTGACCAATGACTGCTTTATGATATATTAAATTTCATCATGTATCCTTAAACCCATAGTTCTTTCACTCCTATACAAGAGTAAAATATTTTTTCCTCTTAAAATTAATCATTTTCTTGAGGAGATGCCCATCAATTGGGGAATGGCTGAACAATTTGTGGCATATGAATATAATGGAATCTTGTGTTATAAGAAATTATGAGCAGGTAGACTTCAGAAAAAAATATGAAAAGACTTATATGAACTGATGTTGAGTGAGGGGAGAAGAATGAGGAGAACATTGTACACAGTTACAATCACATTGTGTGATGATTGATTTTGATAGACTTTGCCCTTCTCAGCAATCCAAGATTCTAAGACAACTTCAAAAGGCTCATTATGGAAAATGCTACCCACATCTAGAGAAAGAATTACAGAGTCTGAATGCAAATTGAAGCATACTATTTGGTGCTCTCTCTCTCTCTTTCCCTCCCTCCCTCTCTCTCTCTCTCTCTCTCTCTCTCATTTTGTTTTGTTTCTTCTTTCTTATGGTTCATTCCATTCATTATAATTCTTCTTTATAGCATGACTAATGTGAAAATATGTTTAATATGAATGTTTGTGTAGAGCCTATATCAGATTTCATGCTGTCTTGGGCAGGGGGGAAGGGAAGAAGGAGGAAAACATTTCAGACTCAAAAGCTTGGGGAACTGAATGTTGTAAACTAAAAATAAATTAATTAATTAAAAAAATAAAAATGAAACTGGAAAGAAGATAAAAATCCTAAAAAAATTTTACCATTTCCAATGTACCAAATTGGTCACCCTCACTCCCCATGCTCAAGAATTCTGATATGGGGTATAGAGTCCAGCAAGGAATATAACAGGTAAACCCTAGGTCATGAACTGGCTCATAAAGTCCTGTCATAAAAGTTGTACAAACTTTATTTAGAAATCAGTTGGGAACTCAGCTAGAGAACTACTGCTGGGGAGAATTGATTAGGTTGCTTTGCTTGTGAATTTCTGAGTGTAGGATAGTGCTTGTCTCCCACTCCCCAACTCTCCCTTTTTTTTTTAACCTTTCTATTGCTTCCCACTCCTCTGAGGCTCCCACCTAGAGCTTTATAGAAGAGATAGTTATTCCGGAAGTATGTGGGCTGGAGTATTTAAGCAGTGGGAAAGGAGGGATTGTTCTGGCTTTGATGCTATTCCAGATGTAAAAGGACTGTCCAAAGAACAAAGGTGGTTGGAAGTTATCCCTGAGCTCTAACTGCTTGCACTTTACCTTCCTGAGTCCTGATTTGGCATTTACAGATGAGAGAAGCATTTAATATCATTTTTAAATTTTAGGTGTATCCTCCTAAGGTTTACTTAGTAAAGTTGATTGCAATTATAGATAGGTAGATAGAGAGAGAGAGATGGATAGATAAATATAGATAAAATATTTCATCAATTTTATACAAGTGTTAATAGTATTTCAATGTTGAACCAGGATAGTTAGACTAGTATTTTCCATTTCTTGACATAGGCAATGCTCTTTTACAATCAGCCTCCATTTCAGTGTAAATGAGTAGTCACAGCTAGCTCTATCTGGTTTTTTTTTGTCCCAATTCTTATATACAAAAAGACCAAGCAAACAACACACTAAGTCTGCACTTTCTTACACACTGCAGGCCAACATCAGAATAGTACATCTGAAACTCCCTGTATGTTCTTCCTTTAAGGGAGGGCAAAGGAAGAAAAAAATGAAGGAGAGAGGGAGAGAGAAAAGAAGGAAGGAAGGAAGGAATGAACAAACAAATGAACGAACAAAAAGGAACAAAGGAAGGAACGAAGAAAGGAAGAAAACAAAAGGAGAAATACTAATTAGCTGCCTTATATGTACCAGGTCCTGTGGTAAGTGTTTTTACAAATATTATCTCATTTGATGCTCACAAAAACTCTGGGAGATAGGTGCTTTTATTATCCTCAGTTTACATTGAGAAAGCTGAGGTAGACAGACATTTTACACTTCATCTTGTCTCTTCCCTGTGCAATAATTTTCTTCTAGGTTCATATCTTCCATCAACTCTAGGGCAAAGATTAATGTCCTCTCCTTATTGGTAGTCATTCTTAGTGCAGAAACTCCTCCTTCCACCAGCTGGCTCTGACCAAGTTATCCAAGATTCTGGACTTTGAAAACTCACAAGGTTTCCTCTAAGGATTGCACTCATCTATCTCTGAATTTATATCCAGTCACTTATGCTCAAGGAAAGAAGCAAAAAGAATTAAAAGTATCATGAGGGATCAAGGTTCAAATTCAGTTCACCTAGAGAAGTACCTTACTATAGCTGTTGTATTGAAGATGCCATTCTTTGGGATGACTCCTATTATTAATTTATGCAATACATATCTCTCTCAATATAATGAACTTTTTTATGCTATAGAATGCATATGTAATAAATGATGATTGATTGATTGTATATGAATGCAAGTCATCTTGATTCATAACCCAATGAATTATACACTATACTCTGCTGTCTCTACTGGAAGATTTCATCTTTATATCAATAGTTATAAATATGAAAATACAATAAAATCATTTTTTCCACTTAACTATATGATCTTTTCTCTATACTAGCTTGATTCCAGATCCTTCTTAGTAAAACTTTCTGAATTATTACTCCTTTTTTAGGTGAACAAACACCTAATTGTTTAACAGTCTTCTCTACTCAATTATAGTGCCAGGAAACATAGCATGTTTTTAAGTTATTTTAAGTTGTCATCATTTTGATTCATTTAAAAAGCAACTAATTTCCTGTGTTTGAGGAAACATATGGTGATTGTCTTCTTCTAAAATGAATCTTGTGTTTTAATTAGCATTTTGGAGAAAATGTACCTGCTTGAATCAGAAATGGCAAATTTGGCTTGATTCTTCTTATTGCCCCTCCTGATAGCCTCCATTTATGCTAAAAAAAAAAAAAAAGCTATCGGCAGGCATCCTAAATGACCACTGAATTAGTTAGGTTTTAGTATATTCCAGAGAGCAACATTTAAAGACCTATAAGTAATGTTCATTGACATGCAACTCTAATGGGTAAAATTTCATGTAGCATAAGTCATTTTACATTGATGCACTTATCAATTACATTTTAAATAAATATTTCAAACATTTGTTTCTTATGCTCGATTCAGGAAGTTTTTAAATTAAAATATATTTACAAGAAGCCAATCACGTTATTCATGTGAAATTTAAAGAATTTAATTCTTCTTTTTGATTAGGGGATGTTAAGGAAGAAATAAGGAAATAAAAATGTATTTATTGTCATTGTTGTTTCCTATGCTCTTTATTTTATGGTCCATAGGAAAAGAGTGAGCTTACACAGTAAGGGTCTTCCTGAATTTGATATTTTGAAGGTCATTAAAAAGCCCACCTCCTGAAAAATATCTCTTTTCCTGGCTTTCCCTGGTGCCTGATATTTTTTTTCTTTACTGTCATTCCTTGAGAGGTTTAGAATCACAAAGGCATAGATTTGTTGAATGTCAGAGCTGGAATCCTATATATTTGGGGGTTCTTTTTCAGGAGCGTTAATCTTTGGGGGGGGGCCATCTAGTGAAGCTTATGGATTTCTTTTCAGGATAAGATATATTTAATCCATTAAAAAGAAAATCAATAGGGGCGGCCAGGTAGCACAGCAAGTAAGAGCACCGGCTCCAGTGTTGAGAAGACCTGGAGATCGAATCCCGGGCTCAGACACTCAGCACCACACCCAGAAATAACTGGCCGTGTAACCTTGAGCAAGTTACTTAACCCTGATTGCTTAAAAAAAAAAAAGAAAGAAAGAAAATCAATAGCATTGGAATAAAATCATGAAACAAAATTTCAGTTCATAGAACCCATGTTAAGAACTCTAGGTCTAGTGATACTCTAGTTGTTTATTTTGTTCAATCCAAGTTAACACACATTTACTAAGCAACTGCTGTCATTACAGATGTTATGCTAAGTGCTTGATATCTAAAAATGAAATGAAACATAGGTCTCTGCTTCCAAATTACGTGTAGCATTGACTTGCAGGTAAGATTGCATAAACTAGAAAGTGAAACATTCAAAGAAGAGGTCCAAAAAATTAGATATTAAAAGTTGGAGGTATTCACATGACCAGTAAAATAGGGAATAGGAAATCTGTTTTTAAGGTTTTTCTATATTACTTTTGGAGCATCTCTCAACTAGGCTTCCAAATCTCCTCTGACATTGGTAAAGTTCTAGTGTAGGTATTCAACACTTCACACCAAGACTCAAATCTTTCCCCAGTCCAATACATCCTCCATTCGGTCAACAAATTTACTTTACTATAGCATAGATGCGACTATGTCATATCCTGATACCCCCACTCAACAAACTCCAGTGACTCCCTATTTCCCCCATGACCAAATACAAAACCTTAACATTAAAAGATATCAATATTCTAGTTCCCTCTTACATCTCAAGTCTTCTTATACCTTACCCTTTGAAAGGCACTTTTCAAGTTAACAAAACACCTTTGATAGTCCAATGACACTGGCCTCCTTGTTGTTAAACAAATAAGTTATTCCATATCTCAGCTCCAGGATATTTTTCTGGCTCACCCCTGCTCAAATGTTTTCCTTCCTCATCTGTGCTCACTGCTTTTCTTGGACTCCTTTATGTCCTACCCACTTTTAATTCTGGTGCCATCCATTCTTTAATTATTTATAGCTAGCTTTTCATATATTTGTTTCCATGTTCTCTCCTCCATTAGAGTGTAAGCTCCTTGAGGGCAAGGTCTATCTTTTGCCTCTTTGGGGGGAGGGGGCACACATAGTAGGCACTTCATAAATGTTTGATGACTGACTGACCTTTGTTACTCTTCAACATCCAAAGAAATTATGTGACTATGGAAAAATTAAAAATATTAGAAAGCATAGAAATAAAAAAAGAACTTTCCTTAAAATATTAAGCAATATAGATCTAAAACCAAGAGAAAGCATTATCTGTAATGGGGAAAAGGTAGAAACTTTTTCCAAAAAGAGCAGAGGTGAAGTAAGGATGCCCTTTTGTGATACCCATTGCTATTGAATATTGATTAAAAATGCTAACTATAGGGGCGGCTAGATGGCTCAGTGAATAGACCACTGGACCTAGAGTCAGGAGGACCTGAGTTCACATCTAGTCTCAGACACTTAATACATAACTAACTGTGTGACCTTGGACAAGTCACTTAACCCCAGTTGCCCTCCAAAAAGCAAAAAAAAAAAAATGCTAACTATAGCAATGACATAAGAAAAAGAAATAGAAGGAATAAGCATAGGCATATAGGAAAAATATTTTTTTCAGGTGATATGATAGATTTGATTTATTGATGTGATGGTTTATTTAAAGAACCATAGAGATCCAACTAAAAAGCTAACAAAAATCATTATCAACCCCAGTAAATTTGAAAAATATAAAATAAACTCACACAAACCTTCAATATGGATGCTTATTACTAACAAAATCAAGCAGAAAGAAATAGAAAAAGAAGCTTACATTATAATAATTACAAACAGTATAAAACACACAGTATTCTATCCAAATAGTTGGAAGACTACATATAAAACGCAATTGGAAAACAATCTTTGCATGAATATAACCCCAGACCCAAAACCCATTGGTAGTGATGAGCCCTGTGCTCTATGAGCAGTAGGGTAAAGTTGGTGAGAGCAGTAGAACTCTAGTCTTCTTTGAGTTCTCATGAGTTACATAATGTTCTCTTCAGTCTTCTTTGAGTTATCTTCTAGTTGTTGAATCTCTTTGGACTTCAGGCACTTTTGGCTTCCAGCTTTGAAAGAGAAGATGATAGAGGTCAACCCCACTTCAGTTTGCTGGAGGAAAAGACTCTGGGAAGACATGAGAAGAACTGACAGTCTTCATCATGTCCTTTCTCAGCTTGCTTCACTACAGACTTGACCTCATCTTGGGTGAGATCTGGGATTCTCTTTCTTGGTTGAGCTGAATTACCTTGTTCTAATGAGAGTGTCTCTTTATATTTTCTGGTATATATTCTCCTATATATACCTTTTTAAACTTTTCTGTTATACATTCTCCTCTATATACCTTCTTCTGTTATGATTTAGATAAATGGGTTTCTTTGTTATTCAATATACTTCAGTATTGGTCTTGTTTGGCTTTATTTGTCCTTTTCAAATTTGGGTTGTAATCTCCACTGGACTGAGAATTTGAGCTGTAGAAACCTTGGAGTTGGGATTCTAGATGGGATATTGTAGCCAATCAGTTAAGCAGAGAAGCCTGGAGAAGTATGAATTCCTGGGACTACTGAAGCCCAAGAAGGGTTTTGGACTTAGAACTTAGATTTTTGTTCATAACAATGGAGCTAAACTATGAACCTAATCTCCTCCCAAGAGACTGAGGTGGTTCAGGGAGCTGGATTGAGCTCCATATGTTGGAGGAGCAAGATGCTTATATATGTATTAATATGTCTTTAAAGTAAATATTAATTTGTAAAAATGTAATCTGAATGTTAGTGGTTAAATGGAATTGGGATATAGCCATCCCTCACTTAAAATTGAAGAAATTAGACATTAGAGCCATAGAGAACCAGACTGGCACATCCCTATCAGAAATAACAGCAACATTTGTTTGATTTTGGTTTCAAAACAGGAAGGACTAGGGAAAGTGTAATGAGTAATTGGGGTTTAAACTAGAGCTGTGGGACTAGGAATGGAAGAGAGGGGGTAGATATATAAGGTAGTATAAGATATAGAATCAAGTAGATCTAGCACCTAGTTAGATATGATGACAATAGATAAGGGAGATTAGGAAGACAGGATTTTAGAAAGTAGGATTTTAGCTAAGACTTGAAGGAAGCTAGGGAAGCCAGGAGGCAGAAATGATGAGGGAAAGCATTCTAGGCATGGGGGACAGCCAGAGAAAATGCCTGGAACTGAATGATGGAGTATCTTTTTCAAGGAACATCAATGAGGCCAATGTCACTGGATCAAAGAGTATATGGGGGAGGGAGTTTAAGGTGTAAGAAAATTGAAAGGTGGGGGCCAGGCTCTAAAGCACTTTAAATACCAAACAGGATTTTGTATTTGACTGGAATTTATTGCATTGAGGGGGTTGGAGTGATATCATCAGAAATACCATCCTCTTTGGGAAAATCATTTTGACAGGTGAGTGGGGAGTACTGGGGTTGTGGAGAGACTTCTGGCAAACAGACCAACAGACTATCCCAGAAGAGATACACCCACAGATATTATCACAGTGCTGTGCCCTGTTTGTCCTTTATTTCCTATGCTTTCTTTTATCTACCCTCCATAGCCCCTCTCATAACCTCTATCGACAGGCAATGATGCATAACTCATGCTTAGTGTCTCTCCAAGCACATAATGGAAAATAGACATATCCTTCCTCTCACCATATACTTACACTGATATGATCATCATGGGATTGTGACAGTTCATTCCTAGCTCTGCAGCAGAGAGATCAAACTAAATGTCTTGGAAATATAAACAGAAAATACTTGGAAAATGACATGCTTAAACATTGTGTGTCCTTTTTAGTATGATTAAATGTAGCATTTCAATTTAATCTATAAGACAAATTTTGTCACCTCTAAGAAGGAAAGGGTGGTCTTTTGTTCTAAATTCTCTAGTTCTCTGTTATATTTACTGATATTGTCCTTGATCGAATACTCAAACAAATGAGATCTCATTCATTCAGATGTTCACTTCAGCAACATAGATCACAACCTATCCATGTCTGCCCAGGCTAAGGGATTTTTGTTCATTTCCTTGCATTAGATTGTCACAAGATAATAGGAGGAATGGTGTTTAACCAACATGATGCACTCTGTGTCATACCATGTATAAAAAAACCTACCTATTCCCTATTTATATCTTAACTGAGAATGTTCTTGATACAGAATATATTCTCTTAAAATTTTATATAAATGAAAGAAGATATATAGATTAGTAGTTATTGATTTTCTCTTTGTGATCCTTGGATTTTATTTTTGTTATTAATATGTTTTGAGGGTTTGTTTTCCCATACCTTTGGTATCTTCCTCTTATTCAGATACCTTGTGAATAAATACCTTCAGGCCCCCATAACACTGACATTTCAGCACATATCTCTTCTATGTACTCTTAGTCTACAGACAATAGTAATGGCTAACATTTACATAGCATTTACTACAGTACTGTGCTAAGCACCATATAAATATTATCACATTTAACCCTCACAACAAACCCAGGAGGGAGGTGAAATTATTATCCCAATATCACAGATGAAGAACTAGGGCAAACAGAAGCCAAATGACTTCCTTAGGGTCACACAGCTATTAATTATCTGAGGCTGGATTTGAACTAACGTCTTCCTAACTCCAGGACTGATGTTCTATCCATTGTACCACCTAGCTTTACACCTGACTTAGTAAGTTTTCTTGTCTCATTCTTTAGTTCCACTTACAACTTTTCTATGAACACATTCAGGACTAATATTAAAGTTTAAGAGTAGTGGTTCAAATGCCCTTTATGGTATCTTGCATTTTGTATGGAGCAAAAAGCCAGTGCCTAGAAATAAAAATCTATTCTAATTTTTCATGTGCAGACTTTGTGAACTTGGATTTTTGTTTGTTTTTTTAAAAGCACTTAAGCTTTTAAATAAATAACATTTTTTCACTAAAAAAAAAAACAAATCTGAAGTGCAAAGTAAGAGCAAAAGGAGCATATGTGAGAAAACTGGGAGCGAAAATTGTTTTATTTTATCTGTTGATGTGAATGATGTCCTTATTGTGCAATATTATACAAAATATTTCTTTTGCTAGATTCATTTACTAGATTTTATCATGCTATGCCTGCTTTCTTTTGTAATTAATTAATTCTCAGTATTTTAATAGTTAAGAACTATTCAAACACCTTTGACTATTACCTAACTCTAGCCAAATGGTGTTACTGAACTTTATTTCAACCATGTCCAATTAAAAAATATTTATTAGACATCAACTATGTGTTAGGCACCATAGATACTTGTTATCTTAAGTCTAAAACAGCACAAATGCTAAGAACAAAATAATTCATATTCAGATATATTTATTTTTCTATCACTATTTGAATTTTCCTTTTGTCAACTGAATTTCAAACCTAGTCTTGTCCACCCCTACTTGCCTTTCAAGATATTATTGTCACAAAAATATTTATAGCAGCTCTTTTTGTGGTGGCAAAGAATTGGAAATCAAGGGGATGCCTATCAACTGGGAAAAGACTGAGCAAGTTGTGATATATGAATGTAATGGAACACTATTGTTCTATAAGAAATGAAGAGCAGACAGACTTCATAATAACCTGGAGAGACTTACATGAATTGATGTTCAGTGAGAAGAGCAGAACCAGGAGAAATTTGTACAAAATTACAGACACAATGTATGTGTGATGACTAACTTTGATAAACTGGCCTCCTCTCAGCAATATAAGGTTAAAAGACAACTCCAAAAGACTCATGATGGAAAGAGACATTGACACCCTGAGAAAGAGCTACAGTCTGAATGCAGAATGAAGCAAATTACTTGCTCTCTTTCTTTTTCTTGTTTTGTTTTGATTCCTCTTTCCCATTGTTCATTCCATTGGTTATAATCTTTTACAAACTGACTAATGTTTAATGTGAAGGGATTTGTAGATCCTATATTTGATTACATACTGCCACGGGGGTAGGGGGAAGGAGAGAAAGGGGGAGAAAATTTGAAACTCAACGGATATGGAACTGAATGTTGTAAACTAAAATTAATTAATTTTTTAAAAAGATATTATTGTCATTCTGAAGCATAAACACTTTTCAAATTGTTGTTGTTTCAACCTGGCCTCCATTTCCAATTTTGCTGTTAAACTGTTGGTATTGGACTATACTGCTTGCGTTCTTTGGAATTCCCTGGGTAACTAATAAGGTCATTGACTAATTGAAGTTTGGAAGAAGAGATGTATTTATGGTAGCATGTTGTAACCTACACCTGACCTTTGCATTCCCTTTGTCTGAAGGTCAAAATATTGCTAAAATGTTTTAAAATACAATATGGAAAAGAAAAGTGATGCTGCTATGAAAGTAGTTGGTCAAGAAAAGAATAAGATTAAAAAATAGTTTTTAAAAAATACATTACAGGGGCAGCCAGGTAGCACTGTGAGTAAGAGCACTGGCCCCAGAGTCAGGATGACCTGGGATTGAATCCAGGCTCAGATACTTAGCACCACACCCAGAAATAACTGGCCATGTAACTTTGAGCAAGTTACTTAACCCCAATTGTTTAAAAAAAAAATACATTACATTGGGCAAGTCACTTAACCCCAATTGCCCTCCAAAAACAACAAAAAAAAATACATTATATTCAGGTATACAAGCCAATAAAAATAGGATACTACCAAGTGGAAACTAAAAGAAGTTTAGAATATCCTAGCATTCTGATAATCCTTTTATTGTTATTCTGATGACCTGGCTCAAAAACCAAAGTTTAAGTTATTGAAGCTAAAAATTACAAAAAGAACTCATACATGAGAAATGATCTAAAGGTGTCCAGATCTATAGTTCAGGTCTTCTTGCCTTTGTATGCAAATTAATTTGGCTAAATAAATATATATTGAGCACCTACTGTGTCCAAAACACTGTTAGGTGTTACTAGAGATACAAAATTTAGATGGCATTTTTCCTGTCCTCTTAGTTCCAACTTTCATGTCACATTTGAATGGAAGATCAAAGATCAGAAGCCAAACTTCATTACAATCTACAAAACATCATGTGGCTTGTTCAAAGTGTCAAGTGTGATTGGCATTTGACTTTGATATTTGATCAAGATATGGCATTTTCCTTGATGAAAGGCATAGTTGCTTTGACTATTAATTTTTCCTGTTTTTCCAGTGTTTCCTAAGTTCCCATTATTTGCTTTTAGGAAGATTTTC
This sequence comes from Petaurus breviceps papuanus, assembly GCF_028583685.1. Lineage (NCBI taxonomy): Eukaryota > Metazoa > Chordata > Mammalia > Diprotodontia > Petauridae > Petaurus > Petaurus breviceps. Next base: position 7,644,796 of record NW_027185791.1, read on the forward strand.
TAAGGATATAGCCTCCTGCTCTGAGGAGAATCCAAATGGAAAAATCACCATTTTATGCAGCAATCTTTGGCTTAATTCCTTCTATGTTAGTCAAATTTGAAAGATACCAAGTTTAGGTTGCTTCAGTTCCCTACTCTGCTTGCCACAAAGACATTTGGACTTATTCTTTGCAAATAAAATTATGTCAGCTTGTGTCAACAACCAGCATATAATAAAAAAGGTAACTCAATGGTGTAACAGAGCTGACTTCAAGAGATTTGCATATTCTATTTAGTCATCTACATGAAGATTGAAAATTATAAGACTGTAATGGGCTACAAAATTCACCACATAAGAAACAGACTTTTTTTTAAAAGAGAAAGAAATTGTAATGCAAATATCTAGCAAAGTATTTCATACTAATAATAGTACGTGAATTTAAGGAAGTGAATTTCTCATATTTCCCCAACTAGTATGTGATCCCTACTCTTCTATGTTCAAACCTTTCTCATCCTTCAAGGTTCAGTTCAAGTACTTTACTTTCCATGAAGTTTTTCATAGCATGATGTTTTGTACCTTTCTAATGCATTTAGCATGTATGCATATGTTATATTTTTCTGAGTGCAGCATATCTCCCTATAAAGATATAAGATCCATAATGTCAGTGTCCATTCCAAATTTTATATCTCACATCATGCACAATTCCCTGTGCTTGGTATTTATTTATTGAATGGGATAGTAGTGGAATGAAATAGAATGTTGGAAATTGATTCTACAATGAATCTGTGGTTCCATTGATTGAACACTTCTTTGAAAGATATAGATTACAAGTTTTTCCTGCCTTTTTCTTGCACATGTCATTTCAGAGATTCTTCACATGAGATTTACCCAACGTGTCAGGTCCTTCTGCTATGTCTCCTGATATTTCATGGATGCCAGTGAAACATATTGGCTATCCCTAGGTAATCCCTTACTCTCAGTACATGACTGGTCTCCCTCCTTTTCTGGTCATATGACTCCTGAATGATAAATTTTTTCTATGCAACAGAGCTAATTCAAACTGATGTCAAGTTGATTGGATAACTCTAATTAGTCTAGTCCTCAATGATCTCTCATCCCTAGGCATTAGTACTCTCTCTTGCCTCAAATTATCTTACATGTGCATCTAGGTGAAGCAGCAGATAGAACACTGAGCCTGGATTCAAAAAGGCCTGAGGTCAAATCTGGCCTTAGACACTTACTAGCTATGTGACATTGGGCAAGTCACTTAAAAAATCATTCTGTTTGCCTCAGTTTTCCCAACTGTAAAATTGCATAATAATACCTCGTACCCCTCAGTGTTGTTCTGAGGATCAAATAAGATAATAAATGTAAAGTACTTAGGATTGTAGCTGGCACATAGTAAGCACTATGTAAACATTATCATTATTACTAATATTTCACTGTTATTATTATTTGCTTGCCTGTGTTGCATATCAATAACACAAAGATTCCTCGATAGCAGGGATTGAATTGTTTTCATTCTTGTGTCCCTAGAAGTAATATACTCCCTTGCCTATAATAGGTACTTAATGAATATCTGTTGAATTGAACTGAACTTTACTAAATATGATTCTTTCTCTGAGTTCTCAGCAAGGATGTGCTTGAGCCAACTCTAAGTGAGAAACATAGTTAAATTTTCAGCATGAAAATTTGCACCACAGAAATGAGCAATGGCTACAAATCAGAACTTGATTTATCGTTTTGTAGATTGTCTAGACTTGAGGATAATGAAGATTAAATTCAAAAGTGTATTTCATGCATGTTTCTTTTATTTTTTTCTGGAGATCCCAGTTGTTAGACGTATATGGGAAAACTGTTTTTTTCTATAAACATTACATGAACTCAGTGGGACTACAGTGGAAGGTTCAGAGAATAACGTCATCAACAGACTGGTGATGAGAGGGGGAGGAAAAAAAGGAGAAAGAGTAACAGAACAATAAGGAAAAGGAGGAGGGGGGAAGGATGGGGAGAAGGAAGAGGAAGAAGAGGAGGAAGGGGAGGAGAGAAAGGAGAGATAAAGGAAAAGAGTATATAGTGCATTATGGCTTACATGTTTTTTTACATTCGTTATCTCACTTAAACCTTACACCACCTTCTTAGGATCAATATATGCTGTACCACCTTATGTAGCACACTCAGTCCTGTGCAGTTCTGAAATAGCTCTATTTGTTTTGGCTTTCAATCTTCAACTACAGCTTAAGTGCCTTGATGGCAGAGAACATATCTTTTTAATCCTTATTGTCCATATGTCCCCAAATGGTCTAGGACAGTGCTGGACACTTTGCAGGTACTTAATACCTGTCAACTCATTGACTTACGAATTGTGTATATGGACATATAAAATAATGTTACTAAGTGAGTTGTTCTTCCACTGGATAAATTTGCTTGAAAAGATCAATCTACCCTCTGTAACTTTTTCCTCAACTATTCTCACCACATACACTGGGGTCATCAATTGAATATAAACATAGTTTTGTTTAGTAGTTCAGGAATCTTGGAGAATGTAAATGACCAACCTTCACATTCAAAAGGCCTCTGGTATACATTTGTATTCATATTACTAGAAGCCTATAAACAAAACTCTCTTAAGGCCAAATTGATTTTCTTTTTTTTTTCTTTTTTATTTTTTTTAAGCAATCGGGGTTAAGTAACTTGCTCAAAGTTACACAGCCAGTTATTTCTGGGTGTGGTGCTGAGTATCTGAGCCCGGATTTGATCCAGGTCATCCTGACACTGGAGCCGGTGCTCTTAGCCACTGAGCCACCTGGCCGCCCCTATAAATTGATATAAAAAAAAAAAACAGAGAAAATGATTTGTTGTGATGATTGGCAGTGGCTTTCTCTTAACTATTATAGGCACTAGCTTTTATCAGCTTGTGCACTAATTGAACAAATAATCTTTGTAATTTAAGTTATTATAATTATATTTGGTTCGACTTAATATCCATAGTCAACACAAATCTTGAACCCAGATTCTCCATTTGGGCATTCAAAGAAAATCCATAAGAAACATGAAGATGGCAAAAAAAAGGACACAGCTTTAGAAATTTTCAAAAACAAATCTAATACTTAGATGTCTGTTAGTCTAAGGAGATTTTTCTGTCTGTCTACATATAGTCAGATCTTTGGAAAAGTCTTTTCCAGGAGTAGTAAAATGCATTCCAACTCAAATTTCCATTATTTTACATGAAGTAAGATTTGGTCTATGATATAACTTAGTAATTCTGTGACTTAGATTGATTGATAAAATACCTTAATGTTTATGATAAGATTTATTTCACTGTATGTGAAATGAATATAGGATGTTGCAGAGTTCTTAATGTCATATAATTTTGTCTAAAATCCCAGCATGCTGCACTATTGGTTTACAGACTCCTGGAATTCACTCAGATATCCATGCTAATGATACGTACTCATGTGCATAACTCAAAAACATAATTCATCAGGGACTTTTATAACATTTTAAGATAAAATTTCTTTTTAATTCTTTTGAAAATAATTCATTAAAATACTTAAGCTTTTCCCCATTCCTTAATCTGAAACTCATCAATTTTATTGAAATCTAATAACAAACAGAGAATGGGGGAAAATGTAAAGCACCACAAAATGGCTTCATTTTTTTTCTTTATTCCTCCATGGAAAGTCTGCTATGGATTAAAACTAAAAAAGAGAGGACAAGCTAACAACAACAACAAAAAAAACGTTTGCTTGTCATACAGAACATGTTTTTGACAAAATAATGGAGGGAAAACATACATTTTATTTTTATCAACTATGGTCTTGGGATTGTCTAAAATTATTTTCTTCATGAAGTTTACAATAGAAATGGTTTGTACTACCCTGATGTCATATTACTAGCGGCTGTAAGATTTGTTCATTGAAATTTATATCATGAGCTACAGATACAAAATGTCATTAATGGAAAATGTATGGCACTAATGATTTGCATAATACTAGCCTAGACTAAAATAACTTAGAAATTTAATTCTGTTAATGAGAATCCAATGATGTACTGGCTTATGTGAATGTTTCCAACCACTTAGGTTTGGAAATCTCACAAAAACACACATCCTTCTAAAATTCCTCACTATTTTCTGACTTTCCAGAGCTCAGATATTCTTAAGGAATTTGATGTTCTCATGGTGGTTTTTCCCCTTACCTTGAATGAAATGCAGTAAGACTCCAGTAGGAACAAAGATGGAAATAAATTTGTGGTTTTCCAAAGAAAGAAAGAGTCATCCATTGTTAGTTTTGAAAATCATCAGAGAAGGTAGAAAATTGATATTGTTGTTGATTGTAGTTAAGAACTGAAGGTGTGGAGGAAGAATGCAGCTATAGTTTTTGCCCAACTCTCCAAAACAGATTAGATTAGAAAGTTGAGGTCCCTGGAATATTTCCTCAAGTCCTATTTGAAGAGATCTAAATCTGCCCACACAAAAAGGCTTGAAAGTGACACATAGAACTCTATGCAATTTAATTTATCCCACTAACCACTCATTTCAGAGATAAATGAATTTTTTTTTTATTCTTGTCCTTCACAAAGGCCAATTGTACATGGAAGCTTTTCTGGCTTTTAATGAATTTTTTCCCATAATAATGGAAACAGATAAACAAAGAATCCTGCTCTTTAGTGGGATACATTCCTTGGCTCCTTCCTTCATCAGATGAGCTTATTTAGAGATTAATGAAAATCAAGTCTGCAAGAAGATGGCAAGTGACCACTTCAGAGGTCAGGTGAGCAAATGAAGGGTGGAATAGATGAAGTGTCTTTTTTTTAACCTTTGTTTTCTTCACCAGCCTCAACTTTAACTTTCCTAACACTTGCTAAAGTCCCATGTCATACTTTTACATTCATCCTCTTTCCTGGCCTTGGTTCTACCTATTGTATATTTTTGAAAATCTAAGGTGGTAAGGGAATTACTTCTGAATCTACATCAGTCTTTTCATAAAAATCCCATTTTTCATCATTATTGGATTTGTTTCCCTTTGCTTCTTCAACATTTCATTCTTTTTTTTTTTTAACTTGTCAAAGTCATAAGTTTATTTTGATCCACTGACTAAAGGACTTTGCAAATATCCTTCATTCCTATCCTGGTTCTCCTTGCTACTGAATCTCCAAGCTTTGCCATCATGCTCTTTTTTTATTTTTTTTTTTGGGGGGGGGCTTTATTAATTTGTTTATTTACTTTTAGTTTACAAGATTCAGTTCCACAATTCCTTGAGTTTCAAATTTTCTCACCCTTCCTCCCCCTCCGCCGCCCCCTCTCCCTCCCCTGCCACATGGCAGCATACAATCCAGCATAGGATCTGTAAATACTTTCACATTAGACATTGGTCAGGTTATAAAAAGGATTGTATCGGATGGAACGAACAATGGGAAAGAGGAAACAAAATCAAACCAGAAAAAGAAAGAGAGCAGGTAGGTTACTTCAATCTGCATCCAAACTCTTTTCTTTCTAGTTCTTTTTCTGAATGCAGACATCTCTCTCCATCATGAGTTTTTTGGACTTGATTTATAACCCTGCATTGCTGAGAAGAGTCCACTCTATCAAAGTTGGTCATCACACATACATTGTATCTGTAATTGTGTATAAATTTCTCCTGGTTCTACTCTTCTTACTTAGCATCAGTTTGTATAAGTCTCTCCAGGTAAATATGAAGCCCATCTGCTCCTCATTTCTTATAGCACAATAGTATTCCATTACATTCATATACCACAACTTCTTTAGCCATTCCCCAATTAATGGGTATCCCCTTAAATTCCAATTCTTTGCTGCCACACAAAGAGCTGCTATAAATATTTTTGTACATATGGGTCTTCCTCCCACTTCTATGATCTCTTTGGGATACAAGCCTAGCAGTGCTATTGCTGGGTCAAAGGGTATGGAATTATTTATAGCCCTTTGGGCATAGTTCCAGATTGCTCTCCAGAATGGTTGAATCAGTTCACAATTCCACCACAAATGCATTAATGTTCCAATTTTTTCCATATTCCTTCCGCATTAGTCAATTTCCTGTTTTGTTATCTTAGACAATCTGACTGGTGAGATGTGGTACCTCAGAGTTGTTCTGATTTGTATTTCTCTAATCAATAGTGATTTAGAGCATTTTTTCATATGCTTGTAGATATCTTTAATTTCTTCCTCTGAAAACGGCCTGTTCATATTCTTTGACCATTTATCAATCGGGGAATGTCTTGTATTCTTACAGATTTGCCTCAATTCTCTGTGTATTTTAGAAATGAGGCCTTTATCAGAGACATTGATTGTAAAAAGTCTTTCCCAATTTTCCACTTCCCTCTTAATCTTGGTTACATTGGCTTAATTTGTACAGAAGCTTTTCAATTTCATGTAATCAAAATTATCCATTTTGCATTTTATAATGCTCTCTAATTCTTGTTTGGTCATAAAATCTTCCCCTCTCCATAAATCTGACAGGTAAACTATTCCTTGCTTTCCCAGATTGCTTACACTATCAGCCTTTATACCTAGATCTAGCACCCATTTAGACCTGATTTTGGTATATGTAATGGGAATGTAAATTTTTAAGATCTTCCCTGCCCCTAGGCTAAAGTGCACCTGGAGCCTGAGGTGGGAGGCTTGTTTTTCAGTAGATACTTTTTGATTGGCCAGTGGATCAATAAGGTTGTTACATTCTCTGAGCCAGGAGAAGGGTATATAAGCCCTGATGTGTAGCTTTGTTTTGGGGCTCACTTTGAGAAGTGTTCTGTGATTTGATCTGGATTCTGGGAAGCCGTTGTTGAGAGCCCCACCTTGGCTTTGAAATACCCAGATGTTGAAACCCACATGTTGATCTGGTATGGATGTAATGGTTGGACAGTTTTGGAAACCTGTCTACTTGATCTGTTTCTCTGTCTTGATAATTCTGTCTGTATATTCTGAAGTTCAGGGTGCTGACCTCTTTCCCCTGAACTAGGTAAATGATACATATTTGACTGATTAAAGTAAGCTTGTTAACCCATTTTGAGTTGCTTTCCTTTAACAAAGCAGATCTAAGAACCTGTGGTGGCAGCCACCTTGGGAATGCTTGGGGTGCTTGCTTATACAGTATACCGTGTTAGATAATGATCTATGTCCAGTTTCTGCCATACTATATTCCAGTTTTCCCAGCAGTTTTTGTCAAATAGTGAGTTCTTATCCCAAAAACTGGGATTTTTAAGTTTATCAAATAGTAGATTACTCTAGCCATTGAATGCTGAGTCTCATGTACCCAGTCTATTCCATTGATCCACTACACTCTATTCCTCAGCCAGTACCAAGTAGTTTTGATGACTGATGCTTTATAATTCAGATTAAATTCTGGTGTGGCTAGACCACCTTCCCTAGCATTTCTTTTCATTAATTCCCTTGATATTCTGGACCTTTTGTTCTTCCAAATGAATTTTGTTACTATTTTTTCTAGCTGTATAAAGTAGTTTTTTGGTAAATTGATTGGTATGGTACTTAATATGTAATTTAATTTAGGTAAAATTGTTATTTTTATTATATTAGCTCAACCCAGCCATGATCAATTGATGTTTTTTTCCAATTAGTTATATCTGACTTTATTTGAATGAAAAGTGTTTTGTAGATATGTTCATATAGGTCCTGGGTTTGTTTTGGCAGGTAGTTTCCCAAATATATTATAATGGCTACAGGAACTTTAAATGAGGTTTCTCTTTCTATCTCTTGCTGTTGGGTTTTGTTAGAAATATGCCGGAATGTTGAGGATTTATGTGGGTTTATTGTGTATCCTGAAACTTTGCCAAATTTATTTATTGTCCCAAGTAGTTTTTTACTTGATTGTCTAGGATTTTCTAAGTATATCATCATATCATCCATAAAGAGTGATAGCTTGGTCTCTTCTTTGCCTAATTTGATTCCTTTGATTTCTTTTTCTTCTCTAATTGCTACTGCTAACATTTTTAGTACCAGATTGAATAAGAGGTGTGATAGTGGACACCCTTCTTTCACCCCTGATCTTATTGGAAATGCTTCTAGCTTATTCCCATTACATATAATACTTGCTGATGGCTTTAACTAGATGCTGCTTATTATTTTAAGGAAGGCTCCATTTATTCCTATACTTTCTAGTGTTTTTAATAGGAATGGATTTTGTATTTTGTCAAAAGCCTTTTCTGCACCTATTGAGATAATCATGTGGTTTCTGCTAGTTTTATTGTTGAAGTGATCAATTATTCTGATGGTTTTCCTAATATTAAACCATCTTTGTATTCCTGGAATAAATCCTACCTGATCAAAGTGTATTATTCTTGTGATAAGTTGCTGTAGTCTTTTTGCTAATATTTTATTTAAAATTTTTGCATCTATATTCATGAGGGAAATTGGTCAATAATTTTCTTTCTCCATTTTAACTCTTCCTGATTTAGGTATCAGTGCCATATTTGTATCATAAAAAGAATTTTGTAGGACTCCTTCACTAATTTTCCAAATACTTTGTAGAATATTGGAATCAATCAACATTTTACTCTGCTGTGGATAAATATAAAGTAGGAACTTCAGCAGATTCCTGGTTAATTGATGGACCCCATCACTGTTTCATACCTCTGTGACAGGCTAGTGATCTATTTCTCAAATTCCTCATTTATTTCTTCTTTCTGACTAGGTGAACTATAGCATTATTTAATAAGACAATAATTTCTGTTTCTCCTTTCATATTTTCCTAAACGTTTTCCATAATGCTTCTCCTCTCTGGTTCATAAATTTTCTCCCATGAGTATACCTTCTACATTTCATAACTGAGTTCACAGTAAAGTTTCCTTTACCTACCTTGTTTCTTTTAAAGAAGGCACACTGAACCAAAATCATGGTGCAATAATAGTTTTCATCTAAACAAAACTCAGTGAGAGATATCAGGTTTAATTTGACTTCTTACATGAGTATCTCAAGTGCCTCATGCTTGCTAGCTAAATAGAGACACAAACACACATATAAACATACATATATACACACACATTTTTTAAGGCCATGGGTGTTATTGGTACTTCCTTTCATGGATTTGCTCTTCTTTGAGCTTCTTGGGTTTCTCAGCACCTACACTTATTTATTCATATCTACTCCTTACACTATTAACAACAGCAACAATAGATAGCACTTACATAGGACCTACTTTTGTGCTATGCATTTTACAAATATCTCATTTTATCCTCACAACAAATTTGGGAGGTTAAGTTCTATTATCCAGTTTACATTTGAGGGAACTAAGTTAGACAGAGATTAAGTGATTTATGCAGGGTTACATATCTAGGAAGTATAAACAAGTTTGAGAGAGAATGAATTTGAACTCAAGCCTTCCTGATTCCATGCCCAGGGTTCTTTCTAATGCATCGCCTAATTGCCTGACAAGCAGGAAGTCAGGAAACATGTGAGCTGGCAGCATTTTCTCTACTTAAGAAAAAAGCTCTTTTGTAACTCCTCAGAACACAGGAGTCATTTTTAAAAAGCATTGGGTGCTGCTCTGTAAATGGTACCAAAAGAGTTTTTGCCCAAAATCTTTGAATCTATAGCTAATGTAGATACAACCTTAGAACAGAATGGTTTGAACAAAAAAAAAAAATGCATTTCTCAGTATTGCCCACCCAACTCTTCATGAAATACTTTATTTTTATCCTGATGTTACAAAGAGAATTATTAACACCAGATGTACAATGCTGATTTTAATAAATCAAAAAGTCATCTCTGCCAGAAAAGTTTTAGTTGAGTCAGATTCTGAGAATATGACTGATGGGAGACAAAAAGTTCAAAGAAATTGACACCTTATTTGTTGAGCTCAGGAGCTTTTCTAAATTCAATCAACCTCAAAGTGACAGTCTACCATTTGAGGGCTTTGCTTAAAGAAATGGCTCCTGGAAGATGAACTAGTGTCACAAAAAGTACAGGAGTAACATTTAATAAGATATGTCAAGCTATCCCTTCAGTAGACTTAAAAAAAAACCAATTCTACAGTTGATGCTTTCAGACTTTTTTTTTACTAACAAGCATCATTTTAAGGATTACCTAGAGAAAGACAGAAGAAGGTTATTTGTGAGCTATATTCCTTAGAGAAGCTAAGAATCTAACTATCTGGTTGCAAGAACAAGAACTCCTATTAACCGAATCCATCTCTATATAGCAAACTTTTTTACAATGTTCTCAAGGTACTGTAAAGCCAAGCACAAGCAGCTTTCCAGAGGACTGTTGCTGTGGATAGCTCTAAGGTTCTGATCCCATAGCATAGTGAACTCTCCATTTATTCAGCAGTAAATTAAAGTAAAACATTCACAGAAACCAAAGTAAAGCACTCATAATGTTATAACATAACAAGTTATCACTAAAGTGCCCACATAGTTTTCACCAAAGTGGCCACATAGTTTTAAACAAAAGGTATGATTCAATAAGTCTTTGACTCAGTCATCCTTAAGGAGCAAACCTCCTTACAGGATACAAAGTACAAAGGTCAAAGTTCTCCCCTGCTAGATCACATTGTCTTAATCTCTCTGTCAAAAAGTCTTGTTTCTTCTTGATTGGAGATTAATTTCCAACCATTCTTAACTCAATCATCCCTAAGAGGTACAAGGCACAGAGTAAAAAATTCTCCCACCCCTAAGCCACAGTAAATCATGCTTTTTTTCAGTCAGCACTAAGTACCCAAGGAGAGGTCTTTCCACCTTGACTCTAGGATGGCTCCCAAATTCCATGGTTCCTCTTCCATGGGTCCAGCTCTTGCCTGAATCTACCCAATCATCACCTGGATTCACAGGAAGGCACCTCTCAGCTCCTGGTCTACTTCCTCATTCAGCTCTTTGTCCAGCTCCTTGTCCAGTTCCAGTTCCACAGTGTCCACTACACCTCAAATCCTTTGCAGTTTCTGTTTCTGGGAAGACAAAGCTTAACAGAGCCAAAACAACATTCATACATGTTGATAGCACCATTATCAATTCACTATGCCTGTGAAATCAACAGAGATGCACAAACAAAGTTTAAGAACTCAATACAAATCACCAGTATGGTTCCAGGACCTCTGAAACCCTCTTCCAGGACTTCTATAAACAGACACCAAAAAAATCCTCTTCCAGAGCTTCCAGTAAGGTCACTGGGTTTCTGTACAAAATATCACAAACAAAAATCAACACTGACAGAACAAACAGAGTGTTGGCCTACACAACTGTTCCCCTTCGCAGTTCTACTCTCTCCCACTTTCTTCTTCTCCTTATATATGGTCATTAGCTCTTCCCTGTTTCATCCCTTCCTGTTGCATCAGCAAGTTCCTCCCACTGTGGGATTCACAAGTTCTGTTTCTTAACAAAGACTTGATATAATCATGGGCAAGGCTCAAAAGAAATTTGAACTGAAACAAGGTGCTAAATAATTAAATAGGGGGCAGAGACAAGATGGCAGAATAAAATCAGGAACTTGCTTTACCTCCTGCTCTACCAACCTCCAATACTTGTAAAAAAATGATTCTAAACAAATTTTAGAGCTACAGAACCCACAAAGTGACAGAGAGAAACAAATCACCTGCTGAAGGCAGGCTGGCAGGCCAACAGGAAGGGTCTATTGCACCAGGCTGGGAGCCAAGAGCAATCTCCATGAGCCATGCTGGCCCAGACTCATGGCCCAGATCAGTGGCACAGACTGGCCATAGCAGACTTCAGGAGAGTGAATCACCAGCAGCTGTTGTGGTTTCCAGACTTCTCAACACATAACCACCAAAGAGAAAGTAAAAGATCAATAGAGACCTCTGTTGGAACTGGGTTAGAGAAGAGCATGGTCCAGCCCCTGGTGTGAGAGATGTGATGGTGGTGTAGCAGCTGTACCTGCTGACATATGGCTGCCCTCGGGTCTCCTGGCCTACAGATCATAGGGGGACCAAGCAACCATTCAGAGGGTAACTTCTCATGCTTTGACCTGCTTGGATCTGGGTTGCAGTCTCAGGTGGTGGTCCTGGGATGAGGAATGCCAGTGTGCCAGAACTTGTGGTGACTGTAGAGAGGGCACCCTCCTCATAACTCTGACAACAACTCTGACATCAACTAGAAAAACCCCAGCAATTAGGGAGAGAGTTCCCTCCACTCTGGAAGCAGAGTTCTACCATGGCAAAAAAAAGTCAATATAATTGGCTAGAAAAGTGAGCAAACATAGGAAGCACAATCAGACCATAGAAACATTTTGGGGGGACTAAAAGGATCAAAACATGGAATCAGAAGAAGACAACTAAGTCAGAACTCCTGCATCAAAAGTTTCCAAGTAAAATATGGACTGGCCATAAGCCATGGAGGAGTTCAGGAAGGATTTTGAAAATCAAGTAATAGAAGTGGAGGAAAAATTGGGAGAAGAAATGAGAATGATGCAAGAAAACCATGAAAAGTGAGTCAACAGCCTGACTGAAGAAAATAACACCTTAAAAAATATAATAAATCAAATGACGAAAGAGGCCCAAAAAGCAAATGAGGAGAAGAATGCCTTAAAAAGCAAAATTTGTCAGATGGAAAAAGAATTTAAGAAGCTCACTGAAGGGAATGATTCTTTCAGAAATGGATTGGAGCAAATGGAAGCTAATGACTTAATGAGAAATCAAGATACTATAAAAGAGATCCAAATGAAAAAATAGAAAGCAATGTGAAATATCTCATTGGAAAAAATCCACTGACTTAGATAATGGATCCAGGAGAGATCATTTAAAAATTATTAGACTACTTGAAAGCCATGCTCAAAAAAGAGCCTAGAAACCATCCTTCAGGAAATTCTCAAGGAAAATTGCCTTGATATTCTAGAACCACAGGGAAAATAGAAATTTAAAGAATTCATTGATTGCCTCTTGAAAAAAGATCCCAAAAAGAAAACTCTTCGGAATATCATAGCCAAATTCTGGAGTTCCCAGATGAAGAGGAAAATATTACAAATAGCAAGGAAGAAACAATTTGAGTATCATGGAAGCACAGTCATGATAATAGATTTAGCAGCTTCTACATTAAAGGATAAAAGGGCTTTGAATATGATATTCCAGAAATCAAAGGAGTTAGGATTAAAACCAAGAATCACCTATCTAGCAAAACTGAGTAGAATGTTGCAGGGCAAAATATGGTGATTCAATGAAATAGAGGACTTTCAAGCATTCTTGATGAAAACAACAGAGCTGAAGAGAAAATTTGACTTTCAAACACAAGAAGTAAGAGATGCATGAGAAGGTAAAAAGGAAAAAGAAATCATAAGGAACTTATTAAAATTGAACTATTTACATTCCTATGTGGAAAAATTATAATTGTAACTCATGAGACTTTTCTCAATATGAGGATAGTTGAAGGGAATATATATATATGTATTTATACATACATATATGTATGTATAGGAGAGTGTATGTGTGTATAAACATATATGTGAGTGTGCGTGCATGTATACATAGATGGAGAACACAGGATCAGTTGAATAGGAAGGAATAATATCTAAAAATTAAAATTAAGAGGTGAGAGAGGAATGTATTGGGAGAATGAGAAAGGCAGAGATAGAATAGGGTAAGTTATCTCATATAAAAGAAGGCAGAGAAAACTGTTACAATTGAGGGGAAAAGCAGAAAGGTGAAAGAGTGAGGAAAGAGTAAGGTGATCAACCTTACTCTAGATGGATTTGGCTTCTTAAGGAAAAAATAACATACACACTCAATTGAGTGTCTTACCCTACAGGAAAGTAGGGGGGAAGGGGACAAGAGGAGTGATGATAGAAGAGAGGGCAGATTGGGGGAGAGGGTAGTTAGAAGCACATCCTTTTGAAAAGGGACAGGGTCAAAGTAGAAAATAGAATAAGTAGGAGGCAGGATAGAATGGAGGGAAATAGTTAGTTTTCACAATATAACTACTATGGAAACATTTTGCATAACTACACATGTACAACTTATATTGAATTACTTATCTTCCCTGTGGGGGTGGGTGAGGAGGGAAGAAGGGAGAGAATCTGAATATCAAAGCTTTAAAAGCAAAAGTTAAAAAAAATTATTTTTACATGCAACTTGGAAATATAAGATATCCAGGCACTGGAGTATAGAAATCCATCTTGCCCTACCAGAAAGTTAGAGGGGTATGGGGTAGAGGATATAACAGAGAGCAGATTGGGGGAAGAAGTATTCAATAGGTTCGCTCTCTTGGGGTAGGGGTAGGGGAAAGACGGGGAGAAAATTTGCAACTCAAAATCTTGTAGAAATGAATGTTGAGGGGCAGAGCCAAGATGGATGAATAGAAGGAGGAAAACTCCCTGGGCTACCCCCATAACAACCTCAAATACCAATAAAATATGACTATAAACTTTAGAGCTACAGAACCCCCGAAGTGACAGAGAAACAAATATCCTGCTGAAGGCAGCCCAGCAGGTGGACAGGAATGGTCCATCACAGCCTGCAGGGAATGAAGCCCAGTCCTGTGTGAGCCCACAGTTTTAGCCTCAGGGCAGCCCAAATCAGTTGTGGCTAAAGGGACTTTGGGAGAGTGGATCACCAGCAGCTGAGGTAGTTTCCAGAATTATCAACCCATAAATGCCAAAGGCAAAGTAAAAGGTCAGTGTGGACTTTGGGAACAGGGGGATTGAGAGTGCCTTCCAGCCTCTGCCCCCAGAGAGAAAAGTGGCTGAGGCTCGGCAACTGTGCAGCCACTGACATGTGGCAGCTTCAGAGCTCCTGGCCTGCAGATCATAGGGGGACCAAGCAACCATTCTGAGGTGTAATCATTCTTGCTTTCACCTGCTTGGATATAGATCACTGTCTTGGGTGAAAGTCCTGGGGTGTGTGACCAGTTGCCAGAGCCTGTGTAGGCTTAAGAGAGGGTACCCAACTAATAGCTCTAGCAGCTGAAAAAACCCTAGCAATTTGGAACAAAGCTCTCCTCTCTGGAACAGAGTTATACTGTGGCAAAGTGTTCAAAAGTTAAGTAATTGAGTGACAATATGAGCAAGCAAAGGAAGCAAAGCAAGAACAGCAATCCAACTTTAGATTCCTTTTGGGGGGACAAAAAGGATAAAAGCATGGAACAGCATGAAGACAATGAAGTCAGAACTCCTGCACCAAAAGCTTCCAAGAAAAATATGAAATGGTTACAGGCCATAGAGGAGCTTAAGAAAGATTTTGAAAACCAAATAAGACAAGTGGAGGAAAAATTGGGGAGAGAAACGAGAATGATGCAAGAAAATCATGAAAAGCGAGTCAACAACCTGACTGAATGAAATAACACCTTAAAAATAAACTAAATCAAATGGCAAAAGAGGCTCAAAAAGCAAATGAGGAGAAGAATGCCTGAAAAAGCTGAATTTGACAGATGGAAATAGAATCTCAAAAGCTCACTGAAGAGAATGATTCCTTCAGAATTAGTTTGGAGCAAATGGAAGCTAGTGACTTTATGAGAAATCAAGATGTTATTCAACAGATCCAGGCAAACAAAAAAGAGGAGGCAATCTAAAATATCTCATAGGAAAAACCACTGACCTGGAAAATAGGTACAGGAGAGATAATTTAAGAATTATTGAAATACCTGAAAGCCATGATCAAAAAAAGAAGCTAGAAATCATCCTTTGAGAAATTCTCAAGGAAAATTCCCTTGATATTCTAGAACCAGAGGGAAAACAGAAATTTAAAGAATTCACTGATAGCCTCTTGAAAAAAGATCCCAAAAAGAAAACTGCTCAGAATATTGTAGCCAAATTCCAGAGCTCCCAGATCAAGAAGAAAACATTACAAGCAACCAAGAAGAAACAATTTCAATATTGTGAAAATACAATCAGGATAACACAGTATCTAGGAGCTTCCACATTTAGGGATCAAAAGGTGTGGAGTATGATATTCCAGAGGTCAAAGGAGCTAGGATTAAAACCAAGAATCACCTACCCAGCAAAACTGAGTATAACATTTCAGGGGAAAATATGATCATTCAATGAAATAGAGAACTTTCAAGCTTTCTTGATGAAAAAAAAAGAGTTGAATAGAAAATTTGACATTCAGGTATAAGAAGGAAGAGAATCATGAGAAGGTAAACAGGGGAAAGAAATCATAAGGAACGTGAAATACTTACATTCCTACATGGAAAAACATATCTGTATACACACATATATATGTCTATATAGGAGGGTATATGTATGTATGAATACATATGTAAGTGTGTGTATATATGTGTACAGGTATACATAGACAGAGGCCACAGGACCAATTGAATAAGAAGGGATGATACTTAAAAGGTGAAATTCAGAGGTGAGAGAGGAATATAATGTTAGGAGATGGGGAGAGACAGAATGTGGTATATTATAGAGGCAGGGGGAAACTGTTACAATGGAGGGGAAGAACAGGAAGGCAAAAGGGAATGAGTCAGCTTACTCTCATTGAGTTTGGCTTAGGAAGGGAATGGCATACACACTAAATAGGGTATCTCACCCTACAGGAGAGTAGGGGTGAAGGAGTGAGAGGCAGGATGATGGAGGGGAAGACAGGTTGGGGGGGGGGAGGGTAGTTTGAAGCACACACTTTTGAAAAGGAACAGGCTCAAGGTGGAGAATGGAACAAGTTGGGGGTGGGATAGGATGGAGGGAAATATAGTCAGTCTTTCACAATATATCCACTATGGAAAGGTCTTGCATAGCTACTCATGTACAACCTATATTGAATTGCTTATCTTCCCAGTAAGGGTGGATGATGAGGTAGGAAGAGAAAGAATCTGGAATTAAAGTTTTAAAATCAAATGTTTAAAAATATATATTCTTATTATTATTTTTACATGAAATTGGGAAATAAGATATACAGGCACTGGAGTATGGAGATCCATCTTGCCCTAACAGAAAGTCAGAGAGGGAATGGGGGAGGATATAGGAAAGAGCAGATTGGCGGAGGGGGTATTCAGCAGGATCATTGTTTTGGGATGATTGTTAGGAGAAAAACAGGGAGAAAATTTGCATCTCAAAATCTCATGGAAATGAATGATGTAAACTAAAAATACACAAAATTTAATTTAAAAAGAAATGAATGTTGAAAACTAAAAATAAATAAATTGAAAAAGAAAAAATACATCTGGGCATTACACAAAAAAATAACTAAATAAATAAATAGCTGAAACAAGGCACTAAGTACTTCTTTGCTTGTCATTACAGGTACCTTTTGACTATACTGCTTAAGGTTTCAGTCAGAATTTTTGGTGCTTTTCTGGAAAAAAACCAATGGGAACATATTCTTTAAAAAAACCATATAATATTAGAAAATTCTGGCTAGTCCTTCATATTTGCTTCCAAAATGTATTAAGCAGGCAATGTGAACTAGTGGATAAAGTGCAAGATTTGGAGACAAGAAAACATGGGTTCAAATCCCATCACTGATGTTGTGTGACCATACACTGTTAACTTTAGTTTCTTCATTTGTAAATTGGGAATATCTGGAGTACCTTCCTGGCAGAGCTTTTGTGAAGCTGTAATGAGATAATTTATATAAAGCCCTTTGCAAACCTTCAAATGGAATTGCAGATATAGTTTAATAAAACTCATTTGTAGTCCTCTGTATTGATGTAAGTGATATGAGTTGAAATTTGACATTTGTTCAATTAAAATACTTCTAACCTGAACTTCCACAAATTCTATTTGTCTCTCACAATAAAGAACAATGTTGTAACAGCGGTAGCATATCTATTATTTCTATCAAAAAAAGCAATAAATTTAGCTTTGTTTGGAGACTTGTTTGTTCTTCTAGGCATATATTTTAAGATGCTATATTGTACAATTCCAAAGTATGTCTATTTACATTTTTCTTTCTGTTTTTTTTTCTTTTCTTAGTGTGTCAATAATACATATTCACATATATGTGTGTGTATTTCATATACATTGAATAATATACATACACATCTACAGATAGATAGATAGATAGATAGATAGATAGATAGATAGATAGATAGATAGATAGATAGATAGATTTTTACACGTACATATTTGTTACTAGGAGAGGTAGTATGATTTAGTGGAAAGAATACTATACTTGTAGTCAGGTATTTGGCTCTGACATTTGCGAACTGCTTGATTTCATCTTCAGTTTGCTCATTTGCAAATGGGAATAATACTTACATTGCCTACCTTCCAGAAGCACTGGAAGAAGAATAGTTTATAAACCTTGAAACAGGATGAAAATGCAAGTTATTATTTTCTTAATTACTAATATTTAGTGTATTGAAGAAAATCATAGGAAGGGAATTCCTTCTCTACTTTCTCTTAATTTCAATTTATTTTTTTGTTTAATTATATGTAATGTCACTAGAAATACCTATACTATTGTCCTTTCTGAGACCTGCAGTCATTTAGGAATGTCTATTTCCAAGAAAATCGACTACAGGCTTGTGTGAAATTTACATTTTTAAAAGCCTGAACACAGAGCTTGACCTTGGAAGTCACAAAACATGCATTGACTCTTGTTCAGCTTTGTATTAGTTGGCTTTTCTATTTCCTTTTATTTTATAAACAATTTCTCTTTTTCTTTCCAATCTGTAATTCTCTTGGAGTTCTCTGAGATAAAAATGATTGAGGGTAAAGATTCAAGGACCTAAGTTATTAGCACAGAGAAGCCCCAGTGTGACAATGATTTCAGTTTCCTTCCACAGTAAGGTAGACAGGAAGTTAAAAACCCTATTATAGGAGCAAAGATTGACAGAATGGGGGGGTGTCAAAACTAAAGAAGAAAGGACTTAGGTAGGAACTCTACAGAAAATAGTACAGATATTGAAACCACCTAAAACACTCAGGGATAACTAAGCTACAGAAGTCATGGTACCAACATGGTAGACAGAAGTAAGGGCCAAGATCAATGATGATTAAATTTACTGCATAATGACTATCACTGCAAGTAAGAGATATCAGAGTTCATTGATAAGACTCAGTGTAGGGGAGTAAATAAGAGCAAAATGTAAAACAAATCAGCTCAAATAACTGGAAAGTAACAGAGAAACATAAATCTAGGGTTGAGAGTAGTAGCCTAAATTACAGATTCTAACACCTATAAGGGGTTTCAGAGATTAATTGCTCCAAAACAGACCAATAATTCTTTCTACATACAACATGATCAATAAGTGGTTTTATATTTTGCAGATAGCTAAACAAATTGTAGAATATTAATATAGTTGCACAGTGGAAAGAACCCTAGACCTGGAGTCAAAAAAATCCGAATTGAAATCTAGCCTCAGGCACAAGATATGTGACCTTGAGCAAGGGGCTTAACTTCTATTTGCCTCAATTGTAACTCTCCCCAGTTGTAAAGTGAGGGTATAAATTTCTCCCGTTTTCCCAGGGTTTAACAGTAATGGGAATGTGAAGATCTTCCCTGCTCTGGATCTATTCTCTGTCCCTTAATAGGTTGAATGCAATCACATGGAGCCTGTGGTGGGAGGAGTTTGCTAAATGGGTGGAGCAGAGCCCAGAGGAAGCTGGAAGTCATAGCAGTTAGAGCTGGAGGGAGAAGAGGATGCAGGCAAGGGGACAGCTAGGTATTGCGTCGCTCCCTGCTGTGTTATGGTATATTAATGTCTTTGGTGCTATGATAGATTTGGCTTTCTTGTGTTGGGATTTGGCTTTCTTATGTTGGGATTTGGCTTTCTGATATTTGAATAAATGCTTTGTTTCTGTCTTCTATATGGAGAATCTGTTATATTTTGTAATACAGAAATATGCCAGCATATGCATAGTTGCCATCTGTGCTGTGAATATTGTGTTGGTGCTACACAGGGTAGTTGTAAGGACCAAAGGACATAACATTTATAAAGTGCTTGACACAGTGTCTGGCACTTAGTAGGAGCATAATAAATTCTTATTCCCTCTTTCTCTGCCAGACTCGTTTGATGTGTTGATGAGTTTTGCTGAACTAGTATTTTTTTTTCCCCTCCTTTGGATGGATAGAGGATATTTTGGAAAATGGTGATATTAAAACAAAAGATGTCAACATGTTTTTGGTTTGTTATTTTTCCCTCATTCTCAAATAAATAATGATGGAAACAGCATTATTCATAGAATAGTCCTCACAATAGCTCTTTGGAGCAGGAGGATAAATATTTGTGTCTTCATAGGAATTTCCTCATATCTGTCACTGAGCTGAAATCTAAGTTTACATATGTGAACTTGGGCATAGTCCACTACTCTGGGCCTCAGTTTCCTCATCTGCAAAATCAGAGGACTGGAATGGATGGTCTTTTCCATCTCTTAATCTATGATGCTAAGAAGTACTATTCTGGAGTTAGGAGGGAAGAAAGAATGAAGATTTTTCCCCCTAGTATTAATGACCAGGACAGAACAAGTTGAATTCCATAATGCTATCTATGGATCTGTAAGTGAGTGTGAGTTGCTTTGGAATATATTTCAAGAAAGTGACAAGCTACAAATTTACTGAAACTAAGTATTATTCATAGCATAGCACAGCATATGGGTCAGAATGGTCATCTAAACTGTCTTTAAAAATTAGATATGTTCTAAAACTGTCCAGAACAAGACATGAAAATAAATATTTCTCTGGGGCCCAGACATTGTGGTGGAGATACATATGATAAGGTGAAAGAAAATCCCCTAAAGAAAGGTTATGCTGAAGTGATAAATGTTGAAGTCAGAAAGTATGAAATTAAATGAAATCCCCAACTTCAAAACACAGACCTTCCTCTATTACAAGGAGTATTTCCTATTTTGTCCAAGACTGACAGACAGCTCACAAGGGATGAGTTTTATAGGAGGACATTTTCTATTCCTTTAAACAACTTTAATCTCATCATGAATTTCCAATCCTTTCACAACTGTCAAGTCTTAGAATTTATTCTTTCCCATAAATTGTAGACCCTTGTGTATTTCTGACTTTGGATTTTTTCCTCTTTGATGGATAATCACTCATTTGTCTCAAGAGAACCTGATTTACTATTATTTACAATATATCTGGGAAAATGGTAAGCACTAAAACATCATTTTTAATTTATTGATTGAGAATTTATATCCCCCTCTTTTCCAAAGGTTGTTGAGGCAGCTTATAAAATTAAGCCAGACATAAAATAGACAAATCAAGGTTATAAAGGGAACTGTCTACCTGAAAAAAAAAGAGACAATGGATGGGTCACCATATACCTGGCATTGGGTAATTACTCTAGTTAGATTCTGAATTTGACTCTTTTTTCCAGCTAATACAAAAGGGAAGTATATTGTATGGTATTGATTTCACTGATTGACCAAAGAAAGCAGGCAGGGTCATCTCCTAAAACAATCTGTCCCTCTCCCCTTACCTCCAAAAGTAAAATTCAAGGTTCAGTTTCCTATATTAGTGCTTATATAAGGGACATGGAATAAGAGGTGGCTTTAATACCTAAAGTTTTGTAAAGGTCAGAGGAACTGTTATGTTTGATTCTTCTGTAAATTGTAATGGGCATAGCACTGAACTTCATCTCTCTCCAGAATTTTCCTCCATTTTTAAAAATAATAGAATTTTATTATCCAGGACATGTATCCAGCTTGAACTTAATTTAGTATATGGTGTAAAGTGTTTGTCAAAATCTAATTTCTGTCAAATTGCTTTCCAGTTTGTCCAGTAGCTGTTGTCAAATAGAGAATTGTTTTCCAAGTAATTTTTGTTCTCAGATTTCTCAAAGTACTGAGTTCAGTTGCTTCTGATTTGTGCTTATCTGCTTTGTTGTACTGGTGGACTTTTCTAATTTTTATATGATTACTGCTCTTCAGTGAAGTTGAAGGCCTTTCCCCCCTTTAGTACTACTTTTTATTCTTTATTTCCCTCATAATTCAAGATTCTTTATTTCTCAAAACTTATTTTGTCATTATTTTGTCTGGCTCTAAAAATAGTTTCCCTTTGGCAGTTTAAATGTTAGAGTGTTAAATGTGTAAATTAATTTAGGTTGTGTCATAATGTTTATTATATTGGGGCAGCCAAGCCATGAGGAGTGATCAATCTCCCTATAGTTATTAATGTCATTCTTTGTTTATTAAAGAAATACTTTGTAGCCATATCTACATAGATCTCAAGTGTGCCTTGGAACTTTTACACACAGATATTTTATAATGTTTTGTTAAAGTGGGATTTCTCTTTTTATTATTTTCTTCTAAATGTATCTATTACATAGAAATGCTATTGATTTGTGGACTTATTTTGGAACCTACAATTCTAATGAAGCCATTAATTGTACCAATTATTGTTGATTTTCTAGGATTATAGTAATAAATCAGTGGCAGAAGCTACAAGGGCTCGATTTGTCACCGCATTGCACAACTTTTCATTATATGTCTATAGTTTCTTTTGTCATTGATGTTGCTAGCATTTATAAAACTGTGTCAAAGAGGACATCTTTGATCTATTTCTGTATTTAGGGTTAGGGTTTGAATAAATGAATTGTGGTAAGCTATGGTAATGGAATGTCATTAAAAATACTGAAGAGGAAGTTTTAGGGAATAAGGAAGACATATGAATTAATTGAGTAAAATGATAAGAAACAAAAGAATGTGTTACATACAAACAACAATACTGTAAAATAAACAACTATGAAAGCCTAAAGAACTCTCATCAGCTCAGTGAATAACTGGGATTTTTAAGGATTGATGATATCCAGAATGCTTGTCACCTCCTAACAGAGTGGTGAGAGATAATTGCGGAATGACATGCTTATTTTCAGACCACCAACAAAGGAATTTATCTTGCTTGGTGTTTTATGGTGTTTGTGATGTCTTATGGTGTTTTACTTTTAAATTTCTTTCATTTCTAGGAAGTGGTGCTAGGTGGATAAGAGACAAAATAAATGCTTGTTCACTGAAAAAAAGGAGAAATTTTCTAATACATATATATGTATATATATGCATGTATGTGTGTGTGTGTGTATAATGATGAAGTGCTTACTATGTGGGAAGCACTGTGCTAAGTACTAAGAATTCAAAGTAAATAAATAAAAAAAATAAATTTCTCTGTACTCCAGGGTTCACATTCTAATGTGTTAAAAAAAAAAAAAAACATTCAAATAACTATGTATTTAGGAAGACACATACAAGACAAATTAGGGCCAATTTCAAAAGGAAAACTGTGATGGCATCCAAAAAATGCCTTTTTCAGAAGGTATGATTTGAGATGAGTCTTGAAAGAAGTCAGGGGAAGAGGGATGAAGAGGAAGAATTTGAAATCTGTGGGACAGTCAGGAAAAAGACACAGAGTTTGCAAGGAACATGAAAAAGTCCAATATCACTGGACCATAGAGTCATTGATGGGAAGTAAGTTTTAAGAAGACTGGAATGGTAGAAGGGAATCAGGTCATGTTTTAAAAGCCAAACAGATAATTTAATATTTTATCATGAAGGTAATAAATGGAAAGGAATTAGAAAAGAGTAAGTCAGATCTGCACCTTAGAAAGGTAGCTACATGGTGCAGTGCAGAGCCTGGAGTCAGGAAGACATGAGTTCAGAAATGGCCCCAGACATTGATATGACCCTGAGCAAGTCACTTTAGAAAGATCAATTTAGCAGCTGAGCATAATCTATCTATCTATCTATCTATCTATCTATCTATCTATCTATCTATCTATCTATCATCTATCTCTCTGTCTGTCTGTCTGTCTGATAGATAGATAGATAGATATAGATAGATACACATATATGCATGTGTATTCATATCCAAAATTTTTCCTCTTCTGTGATGTGTATCGTTTTGGGCATAAATGAGTGGTATACTTTCTCAAAAAGTTTTTTTTTTACCTGAATCTATTAAACATGTGGTTTTAGATGCCTGTTTTTAGTATGATTGTGTTGTTTTCAAAATGTTGAATTAGCTTTGCATTACTGGCATAAGTACAATGATCACAGTGAATTGCTATAGTCTATATTTCTTCTTTCTTTTTCTTTTTTGGAAGGCAATTGTGGTTAAGTGACTTGCCCAAGGTCACATGGCTAGTATTTGTACTAAGTGTCTGAGGCCGGATTTAAACTCAAGTCCTCCTGACTCCAGGGTCGGTGCTCTATTCACTGCGCCACATAGCCGCCCCTCTATTTTCTTCTCACAAGGATTTTACTTACAATTTTTACATTGGTACTTATTGGTAGAATTGACGTATAGTTTTCCTTAATGATCTCATCAACTCTTTTAGGTACAACTATATTCTTTATGATCTCCATTTCAGTCAAAATTTCTCAAGCTCTAGTCCCAAATCACCAACTGCCTTTTAGACATATACCAAAGGGGACATCCTTTTGGAACCTCAGAACTCAACATGTCCAAAATAAAACTCATAATTTCCCTCTTCCCATACTTTAATCCCTGCTCTCTCCTCAATCTCCCTATTTTTATAAAGGGCAACACCATCCTTCCAGTCACCCAGGCTCCCTAACTCAGTATTATCCTTCAATTCTCACTCAAACTCACCTCATATCCAACACATTGCCAAATCTTGTCATTTTTATCTTCACAACATCTCTCAGTTACATTCCCTTTTCTCCACTCATAATGCCATGACTCTCATTCAGGTCTTCATTATTTCTCACCTAGATACATAGCCTTCTAGTGTCTCTATATTCTCCAATCCATCCTCCACCAAGGTATTTTTTTATCTAAAGCACAGTTCTGACCATGTCACCTCCCTACTTAATGAGTTCCTAGTGTATATTACCTCCCAGGAGTGAATATTAACTCATTTTTTGACATTCAAAACCCTTCACAAATTGACTCTTTTTAACTTTCCAGTCTTTCTTAAACTTTACTCTTCTGCACACACTCTACATTAAAGCTTATTTGCAGAACCTTGAATATAAAACACCGACTTCCATCTCTAGGCCTTTGTACTTCCTGCCACCCAGGCCTGAGTATTCTACCCCCTCAACTCTATTTCTTAATTTCTCAGGCTTCCTATAAAATTCAAATCTTGCCTACTCCAGATTTTTCCCTGTTTCCCAGCTACCAATACTTTTCCTTCCTACTGTGACTTCCATCATTTTATTTAAATGTTAGAATGTAATCTCTCTATTAGACTGTAAGCATGGTGAGGGCATTTACTTTGTTTTTGCCTTTCTTTGCAAATAAGGTTTAGCCCAAGGGCCAAAATAGAGTAAGCATCTGATGTACCCTTGTTATTGACTTCCTTGCTTTAGGCACTTAGTCAATTTTTATCTAACCTAATGACTATCAAAATGGGAATTTTTCCCTCTGAATTAGAGGAACCATAGACAATGAACCAATATGAACACTGGACAGATATGCATTAATGGCATAGCATCTAAATTTACAAAGCATAAATTTGTTAAGTAAAAGTATCCTTATTTATTTACCCCTATTTATTATGTAAGTTTTTATTTATTCATCATTCTCATTTATTTCTCTTGATAGTGAGCATTTGGGGGTTTTCTTTGCCTTAGAGCATGATCACATCATTTGCATATATATATATATATATATTATATATATATTTCTTATATAAAATATATTATTGGATTTTTTTGTTAACACTCTGTCACATTCTCTTATCTCAGCAAATCATAGAATCTTTCCTGTGTAATGTCCATTGATCTCATCCAAAGGCCAGAATCTTATAAATTTCACAAATTGAAGAAATACTTATTGGCACATTGTGGTGGAGTTGTAGGAAACTTCCTCAAAACCCACATTCTATTTGGTGATTATGTACTTGGATGTGTGTGATTATCCTAATTTGAGATTATAGATTAACTCTCATTTAGTTATCTTCCCCTCCTCCCATTTGTCCCTTAAAGACAAAAGCTAAGAAATTAGTTTTTGTTCCCCATTGAATACTATATAAATGTTCCCATATAATGACTTTAATCAATTTAGTGACATTTAGTCATCTTCATTATATTCTTTTTAAAGAACAGAGAACGAAGAAACTGGGAAAGGAGCTGGAAAAAAAAAAAAACCCTGACCATTAGGATTGCTTATAGATTTTTAAATTAACACTTTAAAATTATATTGGGTTGCTTTCTTAGGGAATGAATTTGTGTCTTCTTCAAGGGAATAGAGAAAAGAGATGGTTGTCTAACGAGTCATTTCAGGAAACCCCTGATGGGTGAAGATCTCCTAATATAGCTTTCCATTCCATAATTACAGGCAAAATTAAAAAAAAAAAACCACCATAAAAATGATATTCAGTTAAGATTAGAAATTGAGTTTACAAGAAAAAGACAAGGATATAAGAATCAATTACTTTTCCTACATCATCAAAGTTGCCAGTGGATTCATAGATCAACTAACTTACTGTTCAGAGGCAGAAATGAGGAAAAAAAAGATCATTTTTCTCAGAAAGTTCCATTAAAGAAGATGGAGGTTAAGCTTCTGAATTTCAGATACAATGCAGGGGACAGATAAAAGTCATTGTTGTGTTGTTGTAGTTGCTGTGATTGCTTGCTGTCTGTCCTTTCTAGAAGACGATTATGACATCAAGGAGGTGATGCCATAAAAGGCAAGTGAATTAAAAGGAAAGTGAATTGGATTTAAGTGAGGGAGAGCTGTGCAAAGCCATCAGTCTCACTTTCTCCTCTGGAGTCATCTGGATCCAATGGCAAGCTATAGATCAGAAAGACTGGAGATGACCCTGGATGTAGTGAGAAACCTAAGAAATGAGCAGAGAATAGCCTTTTTTAACTAGTGGAAAAAAAAACCCTTCAGGGTTTGTGGCTGAAAAAGAAAGGATTTCTATTTGCATTCACTCTAAGTCAATCAGAGTTCAAATAATGACAAAGTGGGGCTTGGCCTGGGATCTATTGTTGGCCAATCAATGAGACCCAGAGTGATTTAGGTTTAAGGCATGGTCCTTAAGGAAAAAAAAACCTAACTTGTAAAGCCCAAGATATCTTTTGAGGTTTTAGTGATAAAAATTTTTACATTTCTTTGGGCAGAGCACTAACAGATAAGGGTATGATACCCTTTGTGGACTGAGGGAAAGGAAGAAAAAGAAGGAAGAGAGGGAGGAAGAAAGGGTGTGGGATAGAAACCATTGCCAGATCTTCAAAATTGGACTCTGAGTCGGAGATCAGAAAAGGTCTTTATTATTTCTCATGAGAAATGGCACAGCCCTCATCACTCAAGGGGCACCAGCCAGGGAGCACAAATTGAGGAAGCCTGCAGGATTCTGTTATTCTAATCCTAACTTGGCCCATTCCCCTGTTTGGTAGCACCATTGGTGGGTGAGGTGGACTCACAATCTCAAGCTAATCAGCACAAAGCAATCTCAATTCTTGTTTACCATCATTATTCATTTGACTTTTCTGCCCAATCAGAAGAAAATGTCCTTCAATCTCTTATTTGTGCATATCTACACACCAAAAGGGGGGGGGGGGAAGAAGGGGGAAGCAACCAATGAGAAAAAGGCTAATGTTGTTTCCTTTAAGTTTCATTACCTCATTCCAGGGCCTGTGGAAATTTAACTCTTTGCTATCTCTCACAGAAGGAAGGAAGGAAGGAATTATGTTGCCCAACTAGCCAATTTCATTTGGGTCCCCAGTGGGGCAGCCCCTACTACCACTCACAGAGGCTGTTGGTCCTTCCTTCTCAAAGAGGATCATGACATCAAGGAGGTTATGCTGTGACATGCAAGTGACTTGGATTTAAGTGAGGGAGGGCTGTGAAAGTCACCAGTCTCATTTTTTCCTATGGAGCCATCTGGGTCCAGTGGCAAGATATAGACAGGACAACTGGAGGTGGCCCTCTGTAGGCTGCAGGGGACATATAAAGGGATTCATGTAACACCCATCCCCTTCCACTTCCTTCAACTTTGTAAATTCTTCATCTCTTGCACTTTAACCACCTGAGATATTAATCCCCTTCCCTTTCTCTTCTTTTCCTCCCTAAGATTTTCATCTTTTCCTCTTGTTTCCTTCTTCTAAGATTAAAACAGTATAACCACCCTCAGAGACGTTCTGCCTATTCTTTTTTTTTTTCCACTTACTTTCTGCTCTTATAGAGCAGACACTTCTGGTCCTCCCCTGCTAGAATGCAAGCAATTGTCATGTTGTTCCTTTCAACAGATCAAATATCTTTACTTTTCTCTTTTTCTTGACTCCTGAGATTTACTTCCAAGTTTCTACTGAGTTCTGACTTTTGTCACCCAATATGCCCACCAGTCCTTTATTTGATTAAGGGTCCATTTTTTCACTGTAGGAAAATACTTAGGTAGACTGCATAAATTATCGTTTATTATAAGCCTTTTGCCCTTTTTATATTATATGTTTCAATTTCTTTCCTCCTGTGTGCAGCTGTCAAATCTTATGTGATCCTGGGATTCTTTTATAAATGGACTTTTCATGGCTGCTTGAAAATTTCTTTTTCTTTGACCTGGAAGCTCTAGAATTTGGCTATGATATTTCTGAGAGCTGTCATTTTTAGATTTCTTTCAGGAAGTAACTGGTACTTTCTTTCTAATCTGTTTTCTAATAGATCTGGACAGATTTTTGTTTATGCTTTCTTGTGAAATATGGTATCCAGGCTTTTTGTCATGATTTCAAGCAGTAAAAGGATGCCTAGCTTCTCATCTGTTTTCTAGTTCAATTTTTTATAGAAGATATCTTTCATTTCTTATATTTTTGCAATATCTTATTTTTTTTAGTATTGTGTTACCTAATGGAGTAAAGTTTGTTTGTTTATCCCATTCTTATTTTCAAGGAGTTCGATTCTTGCGTAAAGTTTGCCACCATTTGTTCAAAGTTATTAATTCTCCTAGTCATTATTTATTATATTTTTATTATTATTTAAAAACTATAATTAAAATATAAAATATTAATATAAATAATATAATACATTATTTTATTATATTAATTATATTTTATTCATATAAATTTTATTTGTTTCTTGATTTATTATTATATTAATATAACAATATATAAAATAATATAATGTAAATAAAATATAAGTTAAAATATAAAATAGTAAAAACAGAAAATAGCAAAATAATTATAAATATATAATTATTAAATAATTAAGTTATTCATGTCTCCTTTCCTCCCTAGATCACTTTCTATTAACATAACATAATATTTCATATCTTTTTTTTTCCTTTTCTACCAGGAGCTTTTATAATCTTCTTGGCCAGGACATTCTTTTCTCATACACTATTTTTATGGAGTTATTCTTTTCTTCTAGATTTGCCACTTAGGTGTCTCTCTATCCAAGTAATTCATTGTGACTGGCATTTTCTTCTGTCCATCATATCAGCAGCTTCACCTTTTGGATAGAGACTCTGTGCTTGGGTTAGTCTGTGCATCCTGTAAGACCCCAGTTTTTTTGCTTTCCAGATTTGAGTCTTGTCCTTTCGCCTGTTTTGGCTCTTTTGTGTCTCATACATGGGCAACTTGGGCACCACCCAGGGATTAAACTTGTTTTGTCTCTCCCTTAAGTTCAGACTGAGTTGCTTGGACTGAGCTGAGCAAGGGCTGTTAAATGCTGAAAGGCCCATAGTGTATATGAACACTGGTCTGATTCTCTTTCCTGCAGTGACCTCAGAAGAGCCCTTTGCTTATTTGTCCCATTCTGGGTATTAGTCTGGTTCTGTCTTCTGTAAAAGCTTCGGTCTGGATCCAAGCTAGACCCTGATCTAGCCCTAACCTCTGGGCTGGCAAAAGCATGTGATATACCTCTGCAATCTTAATGTTAGAACTAGCTTTTAAGCTTTGCCTCCCACCTACCCTAGTTTGTCTTTGTTTAAAATTTCCAGAAAACTCTGGTAGTCTTTTTGCACAGTTATGGACTATATGGGGGTGGGGGGGGGCAGTTTGTAGCTCTTTCTCTTTTGTTCTCTTTATCATTTTTCCTTGTGGTACATTTTTAGGGGATTATTGGAATGTTGAGGGTGGGGGAGATCTGGGCTCTTCCAGGTCCTAATATGTCTCCTTCTTTCCACAATTCTGCTTAAAGTTGACTTTCCAGATAAATTCTGCTGTCACTTTAATGACTGTTGTATTTTCATTATACTCTTATTGAGGTCTTAATTCTGAATTTGTATGCCAAGGAGATTATATAGAGAACTTTTTTTGAAAATCAAATAAACATAAATGATAGATCCAATCAATACCCACCAAACATTCATAGTAAAAAGTAGAAGACATTTTAAAGATGCCTGGAGGCTTTGATGAAAGAAAGAATTATTTAGAGAGCAAATAATGGAAGAAATAGGGTCATTAAAAAAACTTCCTCAAAAAAATGAATTACAAATTCAGAAAATTACAAATTCAGGGAAGAATTCTCTGTTGTGAGGATCCTAGGGAACTGTAATTGGTAGGTATGATAACTGCATTTTAGTCTTCTTAGAATCATGAATTTTATGTCACTAAAGTTACGATGTCTTTTGGTCAAAAAATATATATTTACAAGAGTGGTAGCATGATCTTAAATCACAAAGGTCTCTTAATCTTATGTAGCAGCTCACTTCTTAATCATCAGTTAACCTGCCAGATAGGTAGCCTGCAGTGACCATCTCAGTTGAAATTTAGATACCAATTTTCTTCTTTAGAAAGGTGGTGGTTCTTTTGTCATGTAACCATAGTATGTCATTATATTGTCTACTATAACATTAGCCAGTATTTAAACAAATGATCAAAAGCAAGAAATTTTATGTGCACACAAATTTACTTCATCTAGAAAGGTGCTATTAAGTCCTATGTCAGTTTTCTGTGTATAAAATAGCAAGCTGGGATGATTGAATACAATTTCTCTTTGTTGTTCTCCAACTAAACACAAATGGAGCCATTTTAGATCTGTTTTTACAATAAAATTGTTAGATTGACTGTGTGAGATGCAAATTCCTAGCAATTTGACTTATGAACAAATTTTAAAAATACACAAACTTTCATTCTGTAAGATTCTACCATTTGTACAGACATCTGATATTACTACACAAACAGCTCATTTGTTTGACAAAATAACAACTTTCTCAAATACTTATGAAAAATTATCGTGTGACAGAATTCAAATAAATTTGACAAGAAATTAATGATTACACCATATTATTCTCAAGTTTTATTGGGCCCCTCCATACACATGGTGCCAAGTTGTAGAATGTAAGAATCCATCATTACTACAGAAAAAAATATAACAATTAATGATAGAAGCCAAAATAATAATAATAATATCCACAAAAAGTAGACAAAGAACATAGAGAAGATGGACAGGAAATATACACAGAATGGCCAAGCCAGGCTGTATTTGAAAAATTAATTTTGTTGGGAATAATAGAGTTCTGAGATTGGAGGGAATCTGGAAACAAACATAGAGCTACCTCTACCAATAAAGAGAATGTGTTTCAATAGCACATTTATCCAAAATATCTTATTTATTTACTTAATGACTAATAGTTTTCTTTCTTTTGACAAAATTTAAATTTCCTACATTAGGGCCAAAATGCTTATATGTGGGAGAGCACATGTCAATCTTCTGAAATAAGTAGTAGGTCATTTTCTGCAGGTTTCATAGAGAAAATCCTAGTGTGACTCAATTGAAAGGCAAACTGGACCTTTTGTTTGTGGTAATTTTTGAAACAGGTTTACATGTGAGCATGCCAAATACTCCCCCAAATAATATCCTTACTCATCTCTGGATAGTGTGTGATGATTATACTGAAAGGAGCCACAGGACAAGCAATTAGGAGGGGGTGAGGCAGAAGGGGAAAGGAACAGCATTTATGTAGCACCTATTATGTCCCAGGTAGCTAGGAATGCTGGGCCTGGAGTCTGGAAGAGTCATCCTCCTGAGTTCAAATTTGACATGAGATATTTACTGGTTGTGTGAATCTGGGCTAGTCACTTAGTCCTATTTACCTGTTTCTTCATCTGTAAAATGAGCTAGAGAAAAAAATAGCACAGTATCTTTGCCAAGAAAACCTCAAATGGAGTCATGAAGAGTTGGACATGACTGAAAATTATTGAACAACGTGTGTTAGGCACCACATTAAGTACTTCACAGGTATGTTATTTGATCCTTACAGTCATCCAGTGGTGGATTCTTATCTGGCCCTACCCTGCTTATTCAATCTAATTTCCATTGATTTTTCAGTATGACTCCTTCATTTCAACCAAGCCAATCTTCCTTATAGTACATGAATCTGCTATGTTAGATGAACCCCATGTACTCACTTGGAATGCCCTCCTTTTACCCCCTCAGCCTGTCTAAATGCCGCTTTCTCATTTTCTTCCACAAAGCCCATTATGACTACTTTGACACTCATTGGACTTCAGTCTCATAGGATTATTTCACCAATGGGATACCCACAGGAGCTGCTAGGAATAGGCAAGAGTATTCCCAGGTTTGCATCACAAGATATAACAGACTCTCTTCCATGAAGATGAAACTAAGATATCTATTCAAATACTAGTAAGCCAAATCCATCATAGTAACAAAGAAGTCTATAAACATTGCCAGTGCAGGAAACGCAAACATCCCAAACCTTCCCTCCATTAAGCCTCCCCACAAGTTTTCCCAGACAAAAAAACCTACTCCCTCATTCACAGTAGCTGCTCTGCTCTGTTCCGCTCTGCCTGCTCTCTCTCCCTCCCAGCTTTCTCTCCCTTTTATTTCTGGCTCCACCCTTCCTGCTCCACCTGTTTGGCAAGCTCTTCCCACCCAGCTGCATGTGATTACATTGAGCCTATTAAGGAGTAGGGAAGGTCTTCAAATTCCCTTAGGTCTATTAAGGGGCAGGGAAGATCTTCAAATTCCCTTAACGTTACAAGGTTCCTAGAATTTAGATCTTGAAAGAACCCTAGAGATCATATAGCTCAATGCTTTTGTAATAGAGATCTGGAATATATGCAAGTTCCATCAGCTCACTTGACTGATGCAACCTTTTCACATCAAGGACATCACAGATCTTGCTTCCAAGGAAATCATAATGATGTGTAATGTTTTACAAAGGCAACTAGATGGCAGAGTGTATAGAATACTAGATTTGGAGTTAGAAAACCTGAATTCAAATCCCACCTCAGATATTTATTAGCTGTATGACCCTAGAGAGGTCATTTAATTTTTCCCCCCCCCCCCTCAGTTTCATCATCTGGAAAATGGGCCTAGTAATAGCACCTAAATTGAGGGTTGTATTGAAGGTCAAAATAAATAACACATATGAAGTGCTTTACAAATCTTAAAGTACTAATGTTAGCTGTTATTAAAGGGACTATGGACCACATGTAGACATTCCATAACCTGTTCTGGTCAGCTTGCCATATAGTGAAGGAGAGGTTCCTTAACTGTATTTGGAGGCATTAAACAAGGCACATCAGAATCAGTCTCCTCTCTTGCTTTAGTGACTCTTGGGGGAACTTGGTGACTCACACTCATGGTGTCTGATGGCAAATCAAGTGATAAGTGGAAGTACCTTAGGGTCTTCTCTCCTCTGTGGCCATGTGGCCCCAAGAAACAGACCTAGATTTTCGGTCTTTTAATTTGTTCTTTTCCATTTTAGGAGAAGAGAACAGACTATCCAAACTTAAAAATTTTCAAAGGTCAAAAGAGTCCCAGAAATCTGGGAGTCAGAATCAATTCTGGGCAGCAAAGGGGAGATTACATCCTGAAGGAATGGGGAAAGCATGTCTATGATTCTAGTTCCCATATTTTTGAAGGAAATATCCCTTTGTAAAAGCTGATTGAAGTTAAGGGGCTAAATGGAACTGATTTGCTAGTCACAACCCCAGGAGAAACAGCTTGTTTGGCTTGAACTGAAATTAGTATAGACGCCCCTCAAGCCCTCAGGATATATTAGGATTCTGAGGGGATGATTTAGCATCCTGGCTCTGGGAAAGTGGATCAGAATTAATTTACTTATTTTGAAGAAGATACAACTGAGGCCCTAAGAACTAAAATGCCTTACTCAAGGTCCCAAGGTGGTAATAGATCCAGAATTTGAGACCAGGTCCTCTGGACTCCAAATCTAGTTTGTTTTTTGCTTTATTACTCTTTCTTCTGAATTCCTATAATACCCAGAATCTATTCCACAAAACTAAGCATTTTATAGCATCTTGAATGATTCTTTAATTATATCAATAATGAATCTCTGGCTAGTTTAATTGCTTGAGGGCAAGAACCTCTATGCAACAATAATACCTATACTAGCTACTTTGCATTCCTTTTATTTTTTCTGAAGAAAGATTTTATTTAATTCTTCCTGGTTCATAATGTAAAGCACTTTAATAAATGAGAACTGTTATCTTAGGAACAATGCAACACAACCTCCTTACTTGAACACACACACACACACACACACACACACAAATTTAAACTAATGCCTTCTTAATTGATTGATGTCCAACACAGAAATATTTTTAAAAATCTGGTTTCCCATACAAGGCTTTCAGATGAACATGAAAAATAAAAAAACCTCAACTTCTACTAACTGTAAAATAAACAGACTTGTAGCAAAGCAGAGCTTCTTTCTCTGCCCTAGCAATTATAGAAACTGCTTGGGTGGTATGATGATGTTTTTTAAAACATCAAGACTCTAAATGCTACTGAAGCAGAATGGAATGTTTTCATATCTTAACAAAGAAGTTCTATGTGGCAAGTCAGAAATGCTGGAGAAGCACCACTCCGGGGGGGCTGTGCATTTATCTCCAATGGTCAATGGCTAAAAAGGAAGTTCAAACAATCAGAAGAGTGTAAGTCAGAATTTATGCCATCAGAAATGTTTATGAATGACTCATATCTGGTTTTTATTCCATTCAAACTGATTGACATATATCCTAGGCTGTTAGAGACAGAGAAGGATAGGGAAGGGGAGTAAAGGAGAAGAAAGGGGAGGGGAGGAGAGAGGAGATAAGAATGAATATATATATATATATATTCAATCCATTTTTTAAACTTTCCATTACAACCTATCCTAGACTGAAAGACTAATTCTTTTCAAGAACTAACATATATCATAGAGGGATCTCATTGGATAAATTGTGTTAAAAAAAAAAAAGAAAAAAGAACAGCCCAAAGATGGGATAAGATGATATTTAATTAGTCCAGCTAAAGGTTGAAAGCAGGAAAAGTACTAACCATGCAGTAGCACACATTTGCTGCAAAACTTCATTCATTTCACATAAACTAAAAATTTGCATTTATATACACACATTCATGCATGTACATATATATATATATATGTGTGTGTGTGTGTGTATATATACCTATGCACACATATTTGGACTTCCAGCTAAGCTTGGCATGTTTTATGTGCTACTGCATTTCTATTGAGAGTCATTACTACTAATTGGTATAGAGAATTCAGAAGTAATCAGACTGCATCAATGTATGATGGGAAGAGTTGGTGCTAGAACTTCTTAGGGAAGAGACGTATGTGATCCCGGAGACTCCTCAGGAAAAGACTATTCTGAGAAAGACTTGGGAAGTGGCAAACTTCTAGGGGAAGCTGCTTCCTCGATGTGTATCTTATTTCCATTTTGTCTCACTATAGAGTTTGAAAAGAAACCTTGGATGAGATTGTACCCTCTCTCTTGGTTTGAGCTGTGATCTCATCTCACTCCCATCTAAAGAACTCATATGTAATTTGGGGTATGTGCTAATCTGGATAATCTGTCCAATTTTTGCTTACTCTTTGCTTGAAATGGTTTTAAGTTCGAATGAATGGTATAAAATGATTGCATTATTCAAATTCACACAATTTGAAGTTGTAATTTTAAGGAAAATGTGATCATTGGTTCCAGTCCGAAGGAAATATGAAATGTAAAAATTAGGGTTTTTTTTTATCACTTTATTAATATAATATTAAAGCTAAAGGTAGGAAAATGTGTTTCTGATTCATTTGTTTCAAAGAAATTGAGGAGTTATAGAAAGCATAATTTTTAAATGTTACTGAATATCATACCTAAAGATAATCTTACACTAAAGTTATGATGAAAATGTGGTTCTTAGCATTTATCATATTTTAGGACCATTGACTGAACTGGCTTTTTTTTCTTTAAAACTTCATATATATTCTCATAGGTACAAAGAACTTTATCCATATTTCAGGAAATGTACCTGCTCCCATTCTGATATAATAAACCAATCATAGTTGAATGACCAGGAGCATTATCTAAAATCAATAATATTTAAATAAAATATAGTTATCCTTGCCATATCTTTTTCAACAATTGGGTTCAAATACCTTGAAAACCAGTCTTACAAATAGTTTTCTTATTTGATGGCCAAGGAACTGGAACCAGTTAATGACTATAGTCTCTCCTATGAAATTTCAAGATTAATAAACAAGTATTGATGTCAACTCAAAATTTCTTACTGCATTAGTTCCCAATAAGTATTAGGCTAAACTTAGACATTTAAATCCAAGTGGATGTTTCCTTTTTTAGAAATGCAAGTTCTGGACATATGTTTTTCCATAATAAGTCTATTGTGTTTACATTAAAAATTTAGCAGTGTATCTACCTTCTTAGATTATTTAAATATCATCAAAACATCATGATATTTTGCTACCACATCCTCATCTGCACTGGTCACTACTCCAGTAACTTTATTTATTTTTTTAATGAATTTGCAAAATTCTATTTTAAACAGAATCATAATGGCCATCCAAGTTGCGTCCTTCCAAATACAGAGCCAACTTTAAACTCCAGAATTTCAAGAACACTGTTCTCAGAGCTCAACAGTGTGACCTAGGTCCCTTCTGCAATGTACCTTCTTTCTTAATCGTCTTCCTAGCCAGCCAATTCAGCAAAGAAAGGCCCGTCCTTCCCTTTAGACCCAGCACCCAGAGGACCACCTAAAAGCACAGGCCCAAACACCAATGCTCTTATCAAGCTCTCGGGGAGTTCAAGGAATAGAGACAGGCCGAGGTATGAACGGACTTCTCATTCAGGAAGGTATGCTAAGGGACAGTGGTATTAAACCACTCCTGGAACTACTTGGGATTCCTCATTTCTCTTCCTTTTGCAAATGGCCCTGACTGAACCAGGCCCCTCATACGCAGTGTTCTCCCTCCTTCCCCGAGAAGTGTGTCTTCTTTCCGCTGCCCCTGTCAGGGCCTCTGTCCCCACTTGTGGCATGCTTCTCACTGCCAGCAGTGGGTGCACCAAAGTCATCAGCAGAGAAGAGCTAAGATTTGCCAAGCCAGTTGCTAATACAAGGAGATAATTGTCTTTGCTGAC
Source organism: Petaurus breviceps papuanus (assembly GCF_028583685.1). Lineage (NCBI taxonomy): Eukaryota > Metazoa > Chordata > Mammalia > Diprotodontia > Petauridae > Petaurus > Petaurus breviceps. The sequence continues at coordinate 7,681,892 of NW_027185791.1, forward strand.
CTACTGCATTTTATATCCACAGATGGAGACAACTGTTTCCCTATCAGGAATCACTACAAGATAAGATCTAACCACGGAATACTGTTGTACTCTGAATTAAGAAATATATGGGACTAGGAAGCCATTCAAAGGTGAATTCTGCACAGTGTTTAAGGACCAAAAATATATGGATCTAACATATGTATTTGATCCCATGTTCTAATAAAGAATGTCGGGGTATTTCACCCAACAGAACACAATGAAAATGTTGCTTTTCCGGATGGGTCAGCACACAGGATTCCACGTTTAATCTTGAACAGAAAAGTCGATGAGTCAATTTTCAAGAATAGCCACAGTCGGTCCGTCTGGCTAATTGTCATTCGTTGGGGACTGGTGGACCTGGAGCAAATTCTGATAATGGAATAAATCTGTTAAAGGAAACATCCAAGGCACCGGGCTTCTTGGGCATCACCATCCTCGCGCTGGAGTCGGCCTGCCATCCTTGCTCCCAGACACCTTGCACTGCTTCTACAGGAAATCGCACAGATGCTTCAAGATCATCGGTGACGATGGAGGTGTGCGCTTGAGAAACCAGTGCAAAGGCTCTTCTTCTGGCATCTCTGAGAGCTTCCATGACGGACTGAACGGTCTCAGAAAACTGATGGGAGCTGATGGTTGTGTAGATTCCTGGAAAATCTCTCTGCCAGATTCTCTGTCCTGCCGACCAGATTCCCCCGAGCTTGGAATTTGCAGATTTTAATAGCCGGAGGAATTCTTTTCCAAAGATATGGGGCATTATTCATGTCATTGTGCAGCAGGTACAGGGCCAGCAGCTGGCAGTAG
>NW_027185791.1:7682813-7713977 GCF_028583685.1 Petaurus breviceps papuanus
GGCCGGGGCCGGCTTCCTACTCCAGTAATTTTAACAGTATTAGAATCCTGATTTTCAGAATCAAACCAACCAATGCTTGCAATACTATTTTTTTCCAAAAGTCAACTTCATTTCCATTTTCTTTTGCTGCTTAAAAAAACTTGAGTCATTGGTCTGAATACTGCTAAGAAGAATGTATTTTTTTTATCGACATCTTCAATCCCTAAAGTGAAAAGATGTTCCATTTCTATTATTCTAACTTTTCTCTTCCTTGCAATTATTTGTGAATGGCAAAGAACTGGCACAACTTTGCCTTTGGTTTTCATTTGCATAAGTGATAAAATCTCTTATCATAGATCCAGGCATTAGCATTTGATTCTATTTTATAGTTGTCATGACTACATTCATCAAATTTTTGTCCTAATGTAATAATAAAAAAAAAATCTTCCCTTCTGTGCTGGCAGTGTTTCCATTGGAAGAATTTTTCTTTTGTCCATTTGGTTAAGAACTCTTTTAAAAATAATAGCTCAACTCTTGGTAATATATAGCAGCATATCACATCCACATGAGATGCTAGGTAAGTGTAGACTGACCTACTGATATGTGAAAATGCTTGACTAGCTTGTGCATATCACAGTTGGCTCACATTAAGTGAAATCTGGTGTCATGATATCATTTGCACTAAATCAAATATCTCATTATTTGGACTCACATCACAATATCTATATTTACTATACACACTTCATGATAATGTTTGGGGGGGCCTAAATAGTATTTGGTGGGAAGGTGTCAAGTCATCAGGCATCAGTTTAGGGTTATCCTCCCCATGAAGAACAATCAGAGAAACAACTGTGCTCCAGATCTACTGTATCCCAAGATGAGCAATACTGGGTATGACCACACATCTAGCCTAATAAATACCCATCTTGGAGATAGGCAATTCCCAGCAATAACTCTTTTCTTGATACCCTCAAGTCAAAAATCAGTCTTCTTTGGAAAAGTATGGACCAAATTCCAGAGATATGTAGCCATGATACCTGTAAGCTTTGCATCTATACATTGAGACAATCTATAGGGACATAAATATTTCATATAACCATTCCTATCCTTCACATACTTATGCTAATGCAAGAGCTGGTATTATAGTATTCTTCCCAGGATTCTTTGTATTATATCACAATATTTCCCAGAATTTCATTCTTGACATTTCCCTTGATCCTTCACCTCTTCTGAGCCCTTGTGTCACTCAAAACTTAATAGTTCTTCCATCAGAACATAACTTAGATCTATATCTAGGCTGTCATGAATGTCAAAACTACTGGAATAATGTCCTCAATAATTTTTTTTTGTGTTCAGTTCCATCATACATATAATTAACTCTTACTGCTGCCATTTATCACAATTATCTCTCACCTGGCAATATCATCATAGCAGCCCCCTCATTTATACATCCTTCTGGTATCTTACACTGACCTTCTAATGCTATATTTACTTATTTGGCTTCAAGGACTATTTATATTAGATCCTCACATGATTTTATGTTTTCTCTATTTTCTTTTTAAAGCTGTCCTACCTCTTCAAGTCCTTAATTGAGGCTTCCACTCTTGACCTCATTCTCCCCCTGAAAATTCTGATTACCTCATACACAGTTCCAAAAAAAGATAATATATATGCCTCTTATAAAAATCTCCTTCCTCAAAAGCAAGAGAAGGTGACTTCACTGTTTAAAATATATTGGACATATTCCACTGGACATATTTATACCAATATATGTGTGCATGCATACACACACTCCTAAAAAATGGAAAATGTCTTTATTATATGTTTAAGGGTAGGAGAAGAGAATGAATCTATAAACCATAGGTCAGGGAGTTTGATTTGATTCCTGGAAAAATTCTGAAGTGCATGATTAATAAAAAAAGGAATTAGTGATAACAATGAACCAGTTAAGCTAACTTTAGCAAAAATGGATCAGTCATGTCAGAGTAAAGTTATTCCTTTTTTGTCTCACTTGGACTATGTTAATAAAAAGGCACATGAAGGGAATAAAATATAGAGTTTCCTTGTGTTTGAATGAAGCATTCATGCTATTTTTGTTTGTTTGTTTTTTTTAAAGAGAGAATTTTGGGCAATTAGATGGATTCAGATTTGGTTGAATAACCAGACCTAAAGATAATCATTAATATCTCTATTTTAATTCAGAGGTTTCCAGCAAAGTGTGCCCCAGGAAACTGGGCTTGGACCAATGTTATTTAACAATTTTATCAATGACACATGAATAAAGTTACAAATGGGGGAGGCTAGGTGGCACAATGAATAGAGCACTGGCCCTGGAATCAGAAGCACCTGAGTTCAAATCCAGCCTCAGACATTAACAAAAAACTAGCCATGTGACCTTGGGCAAGTCACTTAACCCCAACTGCCCTCCAAAAAGCAAAAAAATAAATAAATAAAATAAAGTTACAAATGATATTTTCATCAGTTTTGCAAAGAACACAAAGCTGGAAGGGCTAGCTAACATACTGGATAACAAAATGAGGATTCAAAAAATGGAAAGAATAAACATAATATGATCAAATGTAGGAAAGACAAATGTTATTATAATTGGGTCCAAAATTCAATACAAAATAAGGCAAGTGAAGTTTCAAGCATGGCTTCATCAAGGAACTATTGTGCTAGACCAAACTCTTTTTTTTTTCACAAAATCACTAAACTAGTGTGCTCTTTGTCTAGATTTTGGTAAAAATTTAAGCTAAAATATCTCATGCTATTTTCCTTAAGAAAATAGATATGGGGGTGGCTAGGTGGCACAGTGAATAGAGCACCAGCCCTGGAGTCAGGAGGACCTGAGTTCAAATCCAGCCTGAGACACAACACAAAAAACTAGCCATGTGACCTTGGGCAACTCACTTAACCCCAATTGCCCTCCAAAAAGTAAAAAAAGAAAAGAGACATGGATTATATGATAATCAAATAATATGCAATCAGCACTGTTTAGACTACAAGAGTCAGGACTCAATGCTTAAAGGTTCAATGTTACTAGTGCAGTCCCCAGGGATTTATATTATTTTATTATTTATTTACTTAATCTTTAAAAATATATACTAATTTTTAAATCAACTCCTTGGATCAAGGATCTGGAGAGACAGAATGATATAATGTTAAAACTTAGCAAATTTGCATTTGGCACAAAGCTGAGAAGGATTTATAACACTAAATCAGTCTTCAAGAAGATTCCAAAAATAAAATAAAATGAAATACAAAACGGATAAATTATTATATGTCTTGCACTGAAGTTCAGAACATCAACTTCTCAAGTATAAGATGGTGATAAACGTCTACACATCAGTTGGCCTGAAAAAAAATCTATGGGTTTTAGTAGTATACAAGCTCAATGTGAGTCTGCAGTATGATGAGATGGTCAAAAGATCCAATGTAGTCTTGGTCTACATTGAAGACCAGATTTTCCAGGAATAGGAATCTAATTATCCTGCTGTACCATGCCCTTATTAGACCTAATGTGGAGTACTGTGATCAATTTTAGACACCACAGTTTAAAGGGACATTTATATGCCACAGATTGTTTAGAGAAGTGTTACCAAAATGGTAAAAAGCCATTGGGTCTACATCAAATGAAAATCATTCAGAAAAAAATGGCATGTTTATCATGGAGATGAGTGAGTCAGTGAGGATATGATTGGTTTTCAAGTATTTAAAGGTTCCATGTGTAGAAAGGAATTTAGCTATTATTCTTTTTAGTTCTGTAAAGTAATTATTTGGCAGTTTGATGTTGCATTGAATGAGTAAATTTATTTAAGTGGTATTTTTATGTTTATTATATTGGCTTATAGTACATATGAATGATTAATATCTTTCCAAATAGTTATATCTGCCTTATTTCTGTAAACAACTATTTATAGCTGTATTTATATTGTTCTTAGAAGGTAAACTCCCAAGTATTTATTTATTCTATAGTCATTTTAAATGGAATTTCTCTTACTATTGCTTCCTCCTGGCTTTTATTATTATATTAAAATGGCGATTATTCCCATGGCTTTTTATAAAGTTAACATTTCAGTAAAATTTAGTTGACCCTTTAGGGTTCTTTAAGTATATTATCATATCTTCTGTAAAAACAGTCATTTTTTTCTTCTTTATTTATAATCATTCTCTATATCTCTTATAGTTATAGGCAGCATTTCTAGTGTGATATCTAATGGAAGTGGTTACAATGGATTTTCTTGTTTCACCCATGAATTTATTGAAAAGATTTTAGTTTATATATGTAACAAATAATGGCAGCTCTTGGAAAGATAGATAGATAGATAGATAGATAGATAGATAGATAGATAGATAGATAGATAGATAGATAGATAGATAGATAATAGATAGATAGATAGACAGACAGACAGACAGATAGATAGATGTATAAATATACATATGTCTTATTTATCGTTTTACAAAATGGTCCCTTTTCCCTGCTTTCTATTGTTTTTAACATAAATGGGTTTTATATTTTATCATGAGCTTTTTCTGTATCTATTGATATGATCAAATGATTTTTTTATTTTGTTCTTAATATGGTCAATTAAATTCAGAGTTTTCCTAATACCAAACCAACTTTTCATTCCAAATATGTCTTTAGCTTTTTTACTGATGTTTTATTCAAAATACTTGCATGTATATTCATTAGGGATATAAATTCTCATATATATACATATATATATATATATATATATATTTTATTTTTATTCTCCCTGGCTTCTGTTTCAAGGCTATAAATGTGTTATAGAAATATTTGCACAGATTCCTTAATTTGCTAATATTTGCCAACAATTTATGTAATATTAAAAATAATTATCCTTTGAATACTTGAAAGATTTTTCTTGTTAACTCATTTGGTTTTAAGATATTTTTAAGTTGTTATACAGTTTATTCAATTTCTGCCTGTGAAATTAGGTTGTTAAACTCCATGTCTCCTGTTTTCTTAATTTAGGGGTTTTATATTTTTTGAAATATTCATTTATTTCATTTAAATTCTCAGCTTCGTCTGCATATGTTTAAGCAAAATTGTTTGTAATATGATTTTTTGCTGTGAATTGTCTTTTTCATTTTTGATGAAGGTAATTTGGTTTTCTTTTTTTTTTATCAAATTAGCTAATGGTTTGTATAATTTTATTACAACAAAGCAAAATCTAGGAAAAAGTTGTCTCCCCTCTCAATCAGTTATCAGTTTCTTGCAATCTGGTTTCCAACCTCATCATTTAAATGAAACTTTTCTATTCAAAATTATTAATGAAATCAGTTTCCAAATCCAATTGCCTTCTCTCACTCCTCATCCTTCTTGACCTCTCTGTAGCATTTGATCCTATTCTTCACTGTTTCCTCATTTTGCCAGTCTCTTTTCTGCAATTCTGTGATACTAATCTCTCTTAGTTCATCTGCTACCTGTTTGGTACCTCTTCTCAAGGCTCCTTTGCTGAAACTTTGTCCCTAACACTCAATTGTAGATGTGTTCCTTACCTGTCTTATGCCTTTTCTTCTTTCATTATATCTTTTCTCTTGGTTATCTCATCAGCTTCAATGTTTTTAGTTATCATCTGAAATAAGAGTAATATCTGCCAGGGTTTCCATCCCAGAAAGACTAGACAAAAGAAAAATTAAGGTACTAAAACTGCTCTTGAGATCTAATTGGCTCAAAGGACAAAAGGTGTAGGACAATAACATTGTTTCCTAGAAGACTGAGCAAAAAAAAAAAAATGGAGGAAGTATGGAAATATAGACACAATAATGTGCTGTTGGTGGATATTTTAATTACTCCAGTCATTCTAGAAACAATTTTGACCTATGCCCTAAAAGACGCTACACAGCGACTTTTGACCTAGTGATACCACTCTTCAGCTTACACCCAGAGAGATCAAAGTAGACAGAAAGGGGATAGAAAGAAAGAGGGAGGGAAAGGGAGAGGGAGAGGGAGAAAGAGAGAGAGAGAGAAAGGAAGGAAGGAAGGAAGGAAGGAAGGAAGGAAGGAAGACAGGAAGAAAGGAAGACAAGAAGAAAGGAAGGAAGAATGAAAGAAAGAGATACATATACAAATGTATTTATAGCAGAACATTGTTGTTGTTTATTATAATAGAGGGGCCTGGAAACAAGGACATGTCCATCAATTGGTAAATGGCTAAACAATTTATATTATATGAATTAAATGGAATATTATGGAATTATGAGAAATTATTAAAGGGACAGATTCAGAGAAACATAGGATGCATGTACAAATTAAGGTAGAATGAAGTTATGAGAATCAGGAGAATTATTCATACAATGACTATACCATTGCAAATAAAAGCAACAGTGAGAGACTTAAGAAAATAATGCAATGATTGAATCTTATTCCAAATGACTGATGCTAAAACATACTTCCCACCTTTTTTGGAAAAGATGTGAAGCACCAGATATACATTTTTTAGAACCAATGTATAAATTTGTTTTGCATGACAATGTTTATTTGTTACAAAGAAGGGTATTCATTTTTCTTCTTAGGGCAAGGAGCAAATTAGAGGTATCCAGGCAGTATTTAGGGTTAGTGGTAAACTAGTATTTGGTATAGTGATAGCAGAAAGGGGGGAAAAAAAGAAAGAAAGATGAAAAGAAGGAAGGAAGGAAGGAAGGAAGGAAGGAAGGAAGGAAGGAAGGAAGGAAGGAAGTCTCATGAACAAATCATTAAACAAAAGGGATGAAGAGGTAATTCAGAAGAGAACACTGACAAAAAGGGAGGTTCTCGAAAAAGCACATTAAATTTAAATTTGTTAAAAGACATACATAATAGGAAAAATTCAACTATGCATAATAGAAGCACATTTTCATACACAAACCTCTTTTTTACCTCCCAAAGTCAAGTCTCTTCCCCCAGAAATAACCAGGAGCATTTGCAGACAAAAACACATGTACCTTGTCTGTCTTCGTCTCTCTCCATTCTCTGAAAAGAGCATGAAATCCTATATGAAATCGAAGCCTATGAATACTATCCCATGAATTGTTATCTTTATGTGAGTTATCTTCAATACCCTCTTACAATGGAGGAGATTACACATCCTCATTATAATTATTAAATAGATATCTGGTCAACATGCCAACATAAAGTTACTCAAAAATCTCTTAATCTCCTAAATTTCTATCAATGTATTGATTTAGTCTAATGGTAGGCAGCCTTCCATCTTAGCTCCCCATCCAGAGAGAATTGTTGATTGAATTTAATGTAGATTTTTTTTTTCTATTTCTTGGAACTTTGAGTGCATCCAAAAATGTCTGCTGAATTGAATTGAATTGTTTATCCACTATAGACATGTTCAAGCAAAGTAAAAGAAGTCTAGTTTTATTCTAGTTATTTAAGTCTAGTTATGCAAACAAAGTATACCTAAGAATTTCCTGTGACGAACATATTGCTTAGAGACCCACAGAGAACTTCATGCTGTTCATGAGATCTGTTTGATTTGAGATCTGTTCAACTTTTCCATATACTTGTTTTTCTTTAGAACTGGCTCAAGATACTTTAGCTTACCCATCATGTAACAAGAATGTATGATGAGGCTCTAATAGGAAGTATGATAAATTTGAAACTAAAGCAAGCAGAAAAATGTTTAACAGCAATGTTTTCACACAGGCTCCTTTTTTCTTTCTTAATGATAGGACAGCTCAGTTTCTCAGGTGTAATTCTGCATGAAAAAGGACCATATTTAAATGTCTGGTATTCTCAAGAACTTATCCATATTTAGACCTGGTTGAATTTTGCATTGGATTCATATTTATGCTCCTATTTCCCAGTATCATTTTAGGTGGTTCTATTTTTTTTCCTTATTGCAAATCATACTGAACTAACCTTTCATTATTTCTTTAGGCAACTTTTGCTATTTTCTGCTACCCATTCTTTTTACTCCTGTAATTACAGGCTTTCCATTATTTTTATATGCCAACCAATTTATCACAGAACTCTCTATTTTCTCACACTTTTTTACCCTTAATACTGTCTCTGACACCTTGCTGCCTCTTATTGGGTCCTGTTATTTCTGCTTTTATTTGAGGAGTAATGATTTCCACCCAGGGCATTTCAGAAGGATTAACAACTAGTTGAAAACTTGATGGCCTTTAAAGGTTAAGGTCATTAACCCATCAAGTCATTAATTCTCAAGAAAGGGCCTTATATTAAGGGGCTATTGTAACTATACCATCCTTAATAAGAAAAAGTCTACTCTTCCTTGGTGCTACTGTTCCTTCACCACAACAGGGTGGGGTGACCATAAGAATTTTAGGGAAGTCTCTATTAGAGCATCCTGTTTGAAAAGAAAAACCCAAATTTTGTAATAATTTAGATATGTTGTTTTAATTTTCTCTAATCCTCTTGAATATTAAATTATTAAATCTGAAAGAACCTTATTCAAGTAATTTCATTCTTGTCAATCTCCACTAAAAGTTTCCAGAAAAAGAAGTCATCCAAAATCTCATCATAACTTTTTTTTCTAGTTTAACAGATATTAGTGTTGATAAGATTCCTATAAACGCTAAATTTCCATCCACAGAAGATGTAAGATATCTACATATTTGGACATCTGTGCATTTATATAGCACAGTGAAAATGGGAAATGAAAGGGAATATTGAAGGCTCATGGCACCTTTTTCCAGAGAAAATTCCATGGCATTTTTTTAATACAATAAGTCTCAGAAAAATTTGAAGATAATTACTCTTATTCTGTCTTAGTGAATTTTTTTAATCTGATATCCACAGTCAATAAAAACTTTTTTCATACCTTCAAAAAGACCCTGTAATTAATATTTTGGGTGATATATGGAAAAGTGATGTGTTGTATTTTTGAAATTACTTTTCTGCATTTTCTTTGAGATTTTTTTTTTACTTAGGTTACAATAAGGCCTTTAAAAAAAAGGTAAGTTGTGTCTCCAAAAATAAAGATCAACCTTTTAATTCTTCATTTGGATAACAAATAACTCATTGTTTTTACAATGAATACATTATTGAAGCAAAATTGGATAGTACCACTATCCTTCTCACCATATGTAGCAGCAAGCACCCCAGTGTCCCCAGGGTGTCTGCCAACACAGGTTCTTGGATCTGCTTTTCTAAAGGAAAGTAACTCAAAATAGGTTAACAAGCTGACTTTAATCAGTCAAACATATATCATTACCTAGTTCAGGGGAAAAAGGTCAGCATCCCAAACTTCAGAGTATACAGACAGAATTATCAAGACAGAGAAACAGATCAAGCAAACAGGGTTCCAAACTGTCCAACCATTACATCCATACTAAATCACAGTTGCCATCAACATCTGGGTTTTTCAAAGCCGGGGGCCTCTCAACAGCTTCCCAGAGTCTCATCTGATCAAATCATACAAAGTTTCTCAAAGTGAGCCCCAAAACAAAGCCTCACATCAGGATTTACATAGCCTTCTCCTGGCTTAGAGAATGTGACAACCTTCTTGGCCCACTGCCCAATCAAAAAGTATCACCTGAGAAACAAGCCTCCCACCACAGGCTCCAGGTGCACTTAACCTAGGGGCAGGGAAGATCTTAAAAATTTACATTCCCATTACACCATATACATAATGAATATTACATAGGGATACAAGTTTATACTATCTAGGAAAATAAAATAAACTTATATCTGGAAGTCTAATTAGCCACTTATCAGTAATGATGGATTAGTTATTTTGAGAAATTATCATCAACCAAAACATGCATGAATTAAACCATAGAAAGAATTTAAATACAACTAAATTTTGCCAAATTCTCTATGGCCAATATTCATTCAATTTCAGATCTTCAAGCATCACACTAAGATTTTGATGCTTCTGCAGAAGCCATGGTATAAAATCACCAACATCCCTTAGTCTCTAGGCTAAAGAAATCAGATTCAAGGGAAACCCTTCACTCAGCGGTCCTATTCCTATCCTACACTGTTTTGATACATTCCAGTATTGTGGTTGATTATATAGAAAATGGTCACTTATCAAATATACTAATAGAGTGTTACTCAGTGACATGATCTTAGTGTTCTGGAAAACAATTTGAAGCTATCTTAGAAAAGTGGATAAATTATTCATACCCAATGGTCCAATGATCCCCTCATGGGGCCTGAAATCGAAGGAGTTAATAGACAGAGGTAAAGGTCCCATACATACCAATATATTCAAAACCAGAAACAAATTATGTGCCCATTGACTAGGGAAATGGCTAAATAAATTTTAGTGAATTAATACCATTAAATCCATTCATTTGTTCCCAATTTGCTGGTCAGGATTTGCCCCTTCTCTGGGAATTTCATCAGAGAGATAATACAAAATCTTTTCACCTTTAGAGTTCTCTGTTGAGGGACTTTCAAACTTTTCCCATTGGGTGTAGGTAGATATTTTCACCTCCCCATACCCCCACACCTCCATCATAAGAAAGCAATATGTTTCCTAAAGACAACCTTTAATGCTTTCACTTTGTCACAGTTAGTTTGTATAATAATGTGGTCTATTTTACATCAATAGCTGTCAGTTATTGTGTACTTCTTGAATTTTCTACTATACTTTCCTTTGTACTTCAGTGAGACTGATCCTGTTTCATTATGGACTTGCACAACAATTAGAGTGTTACAATAACTACTGATAGGTTTCTTATTTCAAGTCTCCCCCACTCTTACCCCAGTATATCACCCACTCAACTATCAAACTGATCTTAAACACAGGTCTGACCACATCACCCCACTTTTCAATAGACTCTAGTAGAATCTTATTGCTTCCAGAACAAATATAAAATCCTCTGGCTTTTAAATCCCTTCAAAATCTGGGGCTTCCTTTGTTTTCAATGTTCTTACACATTTACTCCCCTCTCTGGGATGCTGTGATCTAGTGAACCTGACCTCCGTGCTATGTCTCACATAAGATATCCCATCTCTTGAGTCTTTGCATTTTCACCCCAGTCAAAAATATATCATTGCCCTTGTGCGTTTGTACATTAAAATGTAAAAAAGTCATAGTTTGCTTTCCTGATGTGTATATTACTAAAAAATCAAGTAACATAAATTACATGTTAAACAAACAAGGTGTTTAATTGTAGAATGCCACATCAATTACATCTTTTAAACTCATTTCTGAGCTCCAGTTGGTGATGTGGAAGAGGAAAGCAAAAAGGCTACTACCTGAAATATACATTTAAGAATTTTCAAAAGCTAACCTGTTAAATATTTTCATTCTTAATTTTAGCTTGAAGAATTTAAATGAAAGTATCTACCTTGTCTTTTAGGAGTAGGTATATAGGGAGACCTGGAAACACATTTAGGGGTCCTGCCACTTCATTTCCAGACTAATACCATACCATTTAAACTGGTGCCTTTTATTCTCAAGGGGAGTCTTAAAAGTCTGAAATTTGAATGTATCTTTACAGAAGTAAACTCATCAGTGTGTTATATTTTAAAGTATCAAATTGCCAATGGAAAAGATGCAGATGAAAAAATAAGGATATAAGAAGAGAGCTAGAAAAAGTAAAGTGATTTTTAAAAAGTAATTCCAGGTTACCAAAACCTTAATTATTCTTAAAATATGGGAAAATTCAATGTAATTTAAAACTAATACATTTTCCTTCTTTCTCTTTTGTAGCCACAGATTTTTATGTGCTATGGATCTCAAGAACAGAGAACAGTCAAAGCTAATATGAACTTTCCAGCATAACAAAAAAATGTGTTTTATTCTATTCAGTCATCCTGTTTCTATTACATTAGGAGCCATGAACAGATTGTGATACTTCCTAATCTAGGGTAGGAAAAGTGCTGCACATAATGAGAACTTTATAAGTGTTTGTCAAATGAATGCTGGTTGCTGTAGAGCTACCTGCCAGCTCAGGAGATTAATAGAAAAATTTCCAATCATGAAAGACACAGCATTTCACTTGCAAATTATTTCTTTACCAACAGGCATTATTTATCTTGCTTGCATTTTCACCAGATTTAGAGGATTAAACATACTGTGCATTACCCTCATTCTAATGTAGCCTTCATAAGTATGCCATAAATAGATGTCAAATCCAAGCAAAGCTTCATTTACCTTCACACACTTTGTTGGGAAAAGCTCTGATAATTATGTAAGCTGTCTTTAGTATTAATTGTCAACTGAATGGTTGAATTTTAAAATGAGGTTACAATTCACTGGTCAGAATCCAGTTTATCATTCTTCAAGTGTTGAGGGGAGATTTTTGCATCTTATGTTAATGTTCCTTTTTCTCCATAACTGATCCCTTGTCATCTTTATATAAAAAGGGGGAAATATTCATTAGAAAGAGACAGTCAAAATTGAAGGAAAAAATCTAATGGTTTTGAAGGTTCTGTCTTAGAGAGAAAAAAAATGTTAGCTATAACAAGAAAGTTTAGCTATAGGAGTAAGAGAAGAAAAAGAAATTAAAGGAAATAGAACAAGCAATGAGAAAATTTAACTATAAATCTTTGAAAATATGATGGTATACTTAGAGAACCCAAGAAAATCAACTTAAAAAATTGAATTAAGAACTTTAGCAAAGTTGCAGGATATGAGATAAACCCGCATAAATCATAATCATTTCTATATATTGCCAACAAAATCCAGCAGCAAAAGACAGAAAGAGAAATCGCTCTTAAAATAACCGTAGACAGTATAAAATACTTAGGGTCTACCTGCCAAGACAAACCCAAGAACTATATGAGTACAAATGCAAAAAAACTTTTCATACAAAGAAAGTCAGACCTAAATAATTGGAAAAATGTCAATTTCTCATGGGTAGGTGTAGCAGCAAGCACCCCAAGTGTCCTCAGGGTTTGCTGCCAACACAGGTTCTTGGATCTGCTTTGATAAAGGAAAGCAACTCAAAATGGGCTAACAAGCTTACTTTAATCAGTCAGATATGTATCATTTGCCTAGTTCAGAGGGAAAAGGTCAGCACCCCGAACTTCAGAATACACAGGCAGAATTATCAAGACAGAAACAGATCAAGTAGACAGCTTTCCAAACTGTCCAACCATTACATCCATACCAAATCAACATCTGGCTTTCAACATCTGGGTTTTTCAAAGCCAGGAGGGCTCCAGACAACGGCTTCCCAGAATCCAGATCAAATCACAGAACACTTCTCAAAGTGAGCCCCCAAAACAAAGCCTCACATCAGGGCTTATATAGCCTTCTCCTGGCTCAGAGAATGTAACAACCTTTTGGACCCACTGGCCAATCAAAAAGTATCTACTGAAAAACAAGCCTCCCACCCCAGGCTTCAGGTGCACTTAGGGGCAGGGAAGATCTTCCAAATTTGCATTCCCATTACAGTAGGTTAAGCCAACATAATAAAAATAACAATTCCACCTAAGTTAATTTACTTGCTCAATACCATACAAATCAAACTACCAAAAAATTGTTTTGTACAGCTAGAAAAAATGACCAAAAAATTCTTCTGAGAGAACAAAAAGTCAAGAATATCAAGGGAGGGAGAGAAGGGAAGTAAGGTAGCCTTGCAATACCATATTTTGAAGAACTTAGCATCAAAACTATCTAGCACTGGCTAAGAAATAGAATGGTGGATCAGTGGAGTAAGTTGGGCAAACAATACAGAGTAGTCAATCACCATAGTAATCTTCTGTTGGAAAAACCCAAAGACTCCAACTTCTGGGCTAAAAATTCTCTATTAAAAAAAAAACTGCTGAGGAAACTGGAAAATAGTATGGCAGAAACTAGGCAAAGATTCACATCATACACCAAGATAAAGTGAAAATAGGTACACAATTTAGATATAAGGGATGATACTATAAGCAAACTGGGAGAGCAAGGAATAGTTTACCTGTCAGATTTACAGAGAACAGAATTTATGACTAAACAAGAGATAGAGAACATTATGAAATGCACAATGGATAATTTTGATTACATTACATTGAACATTTTTGTACAAAGCCAATAAAACCAAGATTGGAAGGGAAGTAGAAAGCTGGGAAACAACTTTTGCTACTAGTGTCTCTGATAAAGGCCTTATTTCTAAAATATATAGTGAACTGAGTCAAATTTATAAGAATGCAAATCATTCCCCTCTTGAAAAATGGTCAAAGAATATGAATAGACAGTTTTCAGATGAAGAAATCAAAAGATATCTATAATCATATGAAAAAATCCTCTAAATCACTATCAATTAGAGACATGTAAATTAAAACAGCTCTGAGGTACCACCTCACACCTATGATATAACACCAAAAAAAAAAAAGGAAAATGTTGGATATTGGAGACTAAGTGGGTAAATTGGGACACTAATACACTGTTGCTAGAGTTGTGAACTGATCCAACCATTCTGGATAGTAATTTGGAACTATACTATACCTAAAGGGCAACCAAACTGCACAAACCCTTTGATCTAGCAATATCACTACTAGGTATGCATCCCAAAGAAATCACTAAAAAAGGGAAAAAGATGCATATGTATAAATGTGTGTGTGTATATATATATATATGTATATATATATATATATATAAACTTTTATTCATGGTGGAAAAAATATTGGAAATTTAGGGGATGCCCAAATCAGGGGAATTGCTGACCAAGTTGTGGTATATAAACATAATGGAATGCTGTTTTACAATAAGAAATGTTGAACAGCAGATTTCAGAAAAACCTGGAAAGATTTATACAAAATGATGCAAAGTGAAATGAGCAGAACCAGGAAAACATTGTATACAGTATCAACAACATTGTGTAATGATGTTACTACAAATGACTTAGCTCTTCTCAGCAACACAGTGATCCAAGACAAGTACAAAGGACTGAGGAAAGAAAATACTATCCACATCCAGATAAAGAACTGATGGACCCTGAATGAAGACTGAGCATATGTTTTTCAATTACTTTGTTATTTTTCATGGCTTTTATTCTTCTGATCTGTTTCTTCTTTTGGTATTGTGACTTATACGGAACTATGTTTTACGTTATAGCACATGCAAAGCCTATATCGAATCGCCTACCATTTTTGGAAAAGGGAAGGGAAAAGAGAGAGTAAAAAATAAAACTCAATATCTTATAAAAATTAATGCTAAAGCTTTTTTCCAGCCAGAGTCATGGCGGGCATAGAAGAAAAGAAGAAGCTACCATCCACTCCAGAATCCCTTCTGAAAAAAAGAAAGGCTTTTGCAATACTGAAGGCCAAACGTTTGAAGAAGAAGATGGCTATAAAAAAAGCTCCGTAAAATACGGAGAAAAGTTATCTATGAAAAAGCTAAAGCCTACCATAAGGAGTACAGACAGATGTACAGAAGTGAAATCCGGCTGGCTAGAATGGCACACAAAGCTGGCAACTACTATGTACCTGCTGAACCCAAGTTAGCTTTTGTGATCAGAATCAGGGGTATCAATGGTGTTAGCCCAAAGGTCCAAAAAGTATTGCAGCTTCTTCGCCTTCGCCAAATCTTCAATGGCACTTTTGTTAAGCTTAACAAGGCCTCTATTAACATGCTGAGGATTGTGGAACCATACATTGCATGGGGTTATCCAAACCTGAAGTCTGTGAATGACTTGATTTACAAACATGGTTATGGCAAGATCAAGAAACAGAGAATTGCCCTGACAGATAATGCCCTTACTGCAAAATCTCTAGGTAAATATGAAATTATCTGCATGGAGGACTTGATCCATGAGATCTACACTGTTGGCAAGCACTCCAAAGCTGCCAACAACTTCCTGTGGCCCTTCAAATTATCTTCTCCACAAGGCGGAATGAAGAAAAAGACTACACATTTTGTGGAAGGTGGAGATGCTGGTAACAGGGAAGACCAGATCAACAGGCTTATTAGAAGAATGAACTAAAGGTCTCTACACCATGATTATTTTTCTAATGGTCTGTTAATAAAAATGCCTGTGACAGAAAAAAAAATTAATGCTAAAAATCATCTTGATATGTAATTGGGGGAAACACTACTTAAAAAAACTTCACTGATGAAAGGAACCTCTTAAAATGCAGAATTGTGCTTGGGGTGCGGGGGAGGTACAAACATTCACTGAATAAAGTAGTTCTGTAGAAATTACAATTGGTCAAGTGAAAGCTAATGACTCCATGAGACATGAAGAAATAATAAAAACAAAAACAAAAAAATTAAAAATAGAAGAAAATATCAGAAAAACAGGTGACCTAGAAAATAGATCAAGGAGAGATAATTTAAGAATTATTAGACTATCTGAAAGCCAAAATCAAAAGATGAGACTACACATCCATCATCTTTCAAGGAATTATAAAGTAAAACTGAACCAGTACACTAGAACCAGAGGGGAATTAAAGGAATACTTAAATAATCTTATTGTTAAAGAAAAAATAAACAAGTTATAAATTAACTTTAAGAAAAATTATACCACATGGCTTTACAAGTGAATTTTACTAAATATTTAATGAAAGATCAATCTCTATTCTATATGAATTATTTGAAAAAAATGTAAGGGACAACTTCCTTTTATGACACAAATATGGTTTTGATGTCTAAAGCAAGGAGAACAAAAACAGAGATAGAAAATAGTAGATTGTTTTCTCTAGTGAATATCAGTGCAAAATTTTAAATAAAATACTAGCAAGTATAGTACAAAAATATATAACAAAAATCTGACCAGATGACAAATATGCTAGGAACTAATAAATAGAAGTATGTATAGAATGATTTTACATATATATATATGTATGTATATGTATATGTATATATATATATATATAGTCTAATAGTAACCATCTCTAGGTGGGGAAGGGAAGAAAAAAATAAATTTACATGATATCTTTATTATATATTTAAAAGGAATAGCAAACTGGGTATAATATATTTAATGTTTCATGTGCAATCATCTTTTTTATGATAATATATTATGAAAATGCTTGTTTTATTCAATAAATTCAACAAATTAAAAGACAAAAACAGAAAAATCTAAAAACCTTATATCTTTAATTGTAATTTACCATATCAATAAAAATCTATTCATATCAATATTTATGTAGAAAGAGCTTTTGACAAAATAAAAACCTCTTTACTATTAAAAACATGATAGGTTTGACAATCTTGGGGAAAATGTGGTTATACTTGCATGAAAAAATGAAGAGAGAAATGAGCAGAAGCAAGAGAATGGTGTATATAGTAACAGCAATATTAGTTTAATTTAAACTTTGAGTGAATAAGTCACTTTAACTATTCTAAATACTCAAATTAACCAATTAGAATGGACATATGAAGAAAGATGGTATCTGCATCCAGAGAAAGAATTAATAAATAAAAGTATTCATAGAATTATTTTAAATGTATATAAAATCATAATTTTGTCTAATTGTTACCATCTCTAGGTGATGAAAGGAAGAAAAAAAGAAATTTGCAGGATATCTTTTTTTATATATTTAAAAGGAAAATAACAAGTTGTATAGAATACATTTGCAATTTCATGTGCAATCATCTTTTTATCATATTGTTATGAAAATGCTTGTTCTATTTATAAATTAAAAGTTAAAAAAGAAATAGAGTGACAAATAAGTGGAACATATTAGATACACAGCAAAATTTACCACTATAAATTACCATAGTAACCTAGGGTTTGATAAAACTGAAGATTCAAGCTTTGGGGGCAAGAACTCATCCTTTGACAAAAACTTCTGGGAAAATTTGGAAGAAATTGCACATAAACCAACATCTCACACCATACATCAAGAGAAGGTCAAAAAAGATGAATGATCTAAACACAAAGAGTCATATTAGAGGAGCAGGGAAAAATGTACCTGTTGGACCTACAGAGAAGAGTTTATGACCAAAAAAAAGATGGAGAGAATCACAAGAATAAAAATAGATTAATTTTGATTGCATGAAATTAAAGTTTTTTTTTCCCTTCACAAATAAAGCTAATGCAGCCAATCTTAAAAGGAAAACAGGAAAATGGAGGGAAAAAATTACAGCAAGTTTCTCTGATAAAGGCCTCATCACTCAAAGATAAAGGGAACTGAGCCACTGTGCTGTAAGAAATTATGCTATTGTGCTACCAAAAAGGATAAGCAGGATGTTTTCAGAAAAATCTGCGAGGACTTACATGAACTGATGCAAAATGCAGTGAACAAAATTAGAAGAACATTGTATACAGTAATAACAAAGCTGTAATGATCAACTATTAAAGACTTAGCTACTCTGATTAAGACAAAAATCCAAAACAATTCCAAAGGACCCATGATTAAAATATACTGTGTGAAAAGAGTACTGGTGAACTCTAAGTGCAGATGGAAGCATATGTTTTTTTCCTTTTTTTTTTTCTTTTTCTTTTTTTTTGCTTGTGCTTTCTTTTACAACATGGTTAACATGAAAATGTTTTGCATGACTTCACACACATAATCAATATCATATTGCTTACATTCTCAAGGGATAGGGGAAGGTTGGACGGTGGGAAATCAAAATTTTTTAAATGAATATTCAAAAATTTTTACATATAATTGGAAAAATTTTAATGCAATAAATAAAAATATATCTTAAAGAATTTTTAAAAATCTGAGGGTCTCATGACACTTCTCTCACTTGATTTTCCTCATGCCTGCCTTAGCTCTTTTTCACATTCTCTCTAATATCTTTCTCAGTCTTCTATCATCCTTGCCATGACTCTTAACTATGGGTTAAATTCTTTCCTGATTCCTTTTCTTCTTATTCTTTTAAATTTGGTGATCTCATCAACTCTCATGAGTTTATCATATCTTGGCAGACAAGTCCTAGAGTTCTGCATACTCAGTCCTAGTTTCTCTCTTGAGAAGCAAGATATCAATTGAATTGATATTCAATTGCCTATTAAATATTTCTAACTCCAAGTCAAAGGAAGTCAAACTTAGTGTGCTCATAAAAGAAATCATTCTTTCCCTCGAAATATCCTTTTCCATATTCCCCAATTCCTGCTGAGGGCACCATAATCCTTCCATTCTCCTAGCTTTTCAACCCAGGAATTATCTTTGATCTTTTAGTCTCCTTTTTTGTTGTTATCATTTGCCAATTAGTCATGTCTAACTCTTCATGACCTCTTTTGGGGTTTTCTTGACAAAGATACTGATATGGTTTGCCATTTCTTTCTCTAGCTCATTTTATAAATGAGGAAACAGATGCAAAGAGGGTTTTTCTCAGGGTCACACAGTGAGTGTCTAAGGCCAGAAATGAATTCAAGCTCTTTTAACTCCAAGGCCAGCAACTCTATTTAGTGAGCCACATAGCTGCTTTCAATTCTTCTTTATCCAACATATGCAATCAGTTGATTTCAGGTCTTTCCATTTCTATTCCCATAATATCTCTTAAATTCATATTCTATCTACTGACATAGGTACCACTCTAGTTCAGATTTTTATTACTTCTCACCTAGACTACAGCAAAAGCCTCCTAATTTTTCTTCCTACTTCATGTCTTTTCCCACTACAACCCATCATTAATCAACTGGTAAAGTGATTTTCCTAAAGCACAGTTCTAACCATATCACTCCCTTGCTGAAAAATAAAATTCAATAACTTCCTATTGCCTTTGGAGTCAAATATTAACTCCTATTTCGCTTTTAATGGCCTTCACAAGTTGTCCTTAACCTGACTTTTCAACTTTATTATCAATTACTCTCGTTTCTGCACCCTGTGGTGAAGCTAGGCAAACAAGTTCTCTTACTGTTCCTTCCACACAACAAATGATCTCCTAAACTGTTGCTGGGTATGTACAGAGACTAAAGTAAAGCACCACTCCCTTTTAGGAGAAAGGGTACCTGTACTCTGGACTTGGATTGTAGTTTTGAATTCAGTTTGGGAGAACCTGTCCTCTAATCAGAACAGGGTTAAACTCCCTTTTCTCACTTTTTGGTCATAAATCCCCTCCCCCTGTCCCTAAACACACACACACACACACACACACACATAATTTACTTAGTGTTCAGAATCTACTGCTTGCTGGAATCTAGGAAGTGGTGTCAACGTTAAAAAGAAACAGATCCTTGCAAGTCATAGGTGACTTAGAAAACCACAAATTAGCATTATCTTTGTTGCATGACATTTGTTTTACTAACAATTTCCCAATTGCATTTTAATTTGCTTCAGGCACATTAAAACTTGAGAGTTTTGCAGGAAAGTTTGACACATCTGGAATATAGTACTTGTTAGCCAGGTGAGTAGAAGCAGAGAGCGTAAGCCAGAAACTATGCCTTCCTTAATTGGCATAGAACATCAACCCTCCTCCCTCACCCCCCATCATTGTCATCTAGAATGCTCCAAGGAAGCAAGAAGTTTTTGCCATTCCATAGCATGGATGCTGCTGGGCCTGTGATCTAGAAGGCCTGAATTCAAATCTGGACTCAGACAGTAACTAGCTGTGTGATGTTGGGAAAGCCACTTACCCTCTGTCTGCTGCAATTTACCAAGCTGTAAAATGGGGATCATAATAGCACCTACCTAGCACTGGCCCTGGAGTCAGGAGGAAATGAGTTCAAATCCGGCCTCAGACACTTAACACAAAAGCTAGCTGTGTGACCTTGGGCAAGTCACTTAATCCCAACTGCCCTCCAAAAAGCAAAAAATAAAAATAAATAATAGCAACTACCTGTTGTTGTCAAAAGTGTATAGCATAGTGCCTGGCACAGAGTAGGCTCTACATAAATGTGTATTCCCACCTTCATAGTATAACCTCAAGCCCTTTTTTTTTTTTTGGAGGGTGAGGGCAGGGCAATCAGGGTTAAGTGACTTGCCCAAGGTCACATGGCTAGTTTTCTGTTAAGTGTCTGAGGCCGAATTTGAATTCAGGTCCTCCTGACTCCAGGGCCAGTGCTCTATTCACTGTGCCACCTAGCCTCCCCCAAGTCCTTTTAACACAGAGTCACCTTAGTCCCTTTATTTGGCCAGAACTTTACCCCAAAACTTGGGTGTGATTTGCCAGAATCAGAAAGGGCATGTGCTATAGAATATACTTCCTTATATATGTAACCACTATAATATCTAAAGGCCAAAATTGTATTGGAAATTGGATTGCAAAAGTAATGCCCAAGATATGCTTTAATATTCTGTTTAATTTCACCTTGAAAAGCCAAGCTTGTGATCACACACACACACACACACCATGTAATGTGTGGAAAATATGAACTATAAGATGGTCAGAAGATTTGATTCATGCCCCAACCTCTTTCCCCTTGCTCCAACTGGTGCTGAATTAAGCTCATTTTATATTGGACACAAAAACTTAAAGTTTATTGCCTCTGCTAAACAATCTTGTTTTGTCAGCTTGGTGGCACAGTAGGAAGAAGGTTGGAACTGGACAGGAAGATCTGAGTTCAAATTTTCCTTAAACACTTACTAGTTATTTGACCCTAAGAAAATCACTTGACCAGTCTGCCTCACTTTCCTCAATTCAAAAAATGAGGATAATAATATCACCTAATAGCACCAGTAGTGGGAAAGATCAAATGAAATAATTTTGCAAAAATTTCTTAGCAAGTGCCTAGTATATACTGGGTGTTTAATAAATGCTTATTTCCTTCCTTGTGGACTGAATATTTAAAATTGTTTAGTAAATACTCTTTAGTATTGTGATCTTAACAGTGCAACATTGATGTGGGCTATGACTGAATATAATTTTTTTTCTTTCAACTTGTCCCTAATTATGGAGAGTCAGGCGTCTGTGAAACCAGAGAAAAGCCAAGAGCCTTCCTAATCAATCCATAGGGATGAAGTAGACAAACTTCAAGGGGAATTATGAACATTTTGATGAGGTAAAAGAAATTTACATATTATAAGAATGAATTTTCTTTGTGCCAATCACAGAAAAAAGTAAATCTGACAGTATTCCATTGGACTGACCTAATTTCAGAATAGATCTTGATACAAATAATACATCAGATTCTTTACTTTGATCAGCTCTAGAACAGTAATAGTAACTTACATGCATGTGGCAGTTTGGGGTCATAAACCACTTTATACACATTTGTCAAGTGAGAGAATATGCTTTTTAAAATTTGAAAGATATATAAATGTATGCTGCTGATGTTGTTGTTTTTATTGTTATTTTTATCTCATCTTCATCTTCTTAGATTGATTCCAGAAGGAAACGGGGCTAGAACAAGTTGCTGTCCTACCATTTTTACTTAATTCTCTGTATATTATTCATAAGTAGGCAAAATAATTGCTTCTTCAGTTACATTTTATTTTCAAATGACTACTTTTATGCAATCAAATAAAAATATTAATATGTAAACTCATCTTCTGCAGGACCTTTGATAGGTTTTGTAGGGAAACTCCAGTGACTAGAGGATGATATTGATGAAATGTAGTTTACCTTGTTCCCACATATTTTTCCATTTCTTTCCCTAAACTTCTATATTTTGAAAGCTTTTTTAATGCTTGTTGGAAATGTTGAATATTTGCAATTATTAAATCTATTAAGTTTTTTAACTTGATATTGATCAATGTTGTGTCCATGCAACTATGCTTTGTGTCTGATGATATTCTGGTTCTTGTATAGTTTATTTGTTGAATTCTCAAGAATATTTTGGAGTTTATATTTTTAATACACAGATTTTTTCCTGTTAGTTTGTTAGGTAGTTTAAGCTTATGCTAGTCACCTGATCATATCCCTCTACGTATTTGGTAGGTCCTGAGTTTTTGCAATGTGTACTGAATTGTTGCCATGGGCATTTATAGACTATGGGTGAAGTAAGCCTGCACACTCTGAGGAAGAAGGGGAAGGACAAAAAGGTAGAGCAGACTCTATGGTTGTACATGTTACAAAATTTCTGCCATTTCTTTGAGTTTTTTCTTGAATTTTTACTCATTTTAAACTTAAATACAAAATGAGAAATGAAATAAAAGAACATTTCCATGTACACAGCAGAAATATCAGAAATGATTCAATATGAAACAAATTTACATTTCAAGAAAACCTATGTAACAAATGCTATGCATTGTTTTCAAAGCTACCCAGCCTTTCTATGCTTCCTTCTAGGTTTTCTTTTGCAGTCTGCTGTGCACTTTTTATTTTATTTTTTTTTCTTCCTCCCTCACCTCCTCCAAAAAGGCCACATTTTAATATGAATATATATACATATATGTAAAACATACACAATACTTAATCTATTCCGTTGATCCACCACTCTATTTCTTAGCCAATAACAGATTATTCTAATGATTATTACTTTGTAATACAGTTTGAGATCTAGTACTGCTAGGCCACCATCCTTCACATTTTTTTTTTCATTGATTTCCTTGATTTTCTTGACTTTTTCTTCTTCCAGTTAATGTTGTCATTTTTTCTAGATCTATAAAATAATTTTGGTAGTTTAATTCATATAATTAAATTAATTTCTCTTTCTGTCTCTTCCTGGGGATTTCATTGTCAATATCAATCTATAGAAAGATTTATAGATAGAGATAGATATAAAGTTGGTGATTTGTATGGGTTTATTTTATATTCTGCAAATTTGTTGAAGTTGTTAATTGTTTCAACTAGTTTTTATTTGATTTTCTAGGATTCTCTAAGCATAGCATCATCTACCTCATCCTCAAAGAAACCTCATTTGTTCCTTCCACCCCCTCTAATTTTTATCTTATATGTCTTCTAAACTCTGTGGCTAAACTCCTTGAAAATGTCATCTGCAATAGTTGCCTCCACTTTCACTCACTTCTTAATCACTTACAATCCAATTTTCAACCTCATCGTTCCTTCAAAACCACTCTCAAAAATTATCGATCATCTCCCAATTGACAAGTTGATTGGCCTTTTCTCAATGCTCATTCTTCTTAATTCCTCCTTTGATATTCCTTGATAACCTCAGTCTTTGATACTATTGATCACTCTCTTCTTCTTGATATTCTCTTCTCCCTAAGTTTTTGAAACACCACTCTCTCCTGGTTCTCTTCCTACTAATCAGACTGCTCCTTCTCTGTCTGCTTTGCTCTATATTCATCCACATCACATCCTCCAACCATAGGTTTCTCACAAAGTTCTTACTTCGGTCGGTCACCTTCTCTTCTCCCTCTACATCACTTCACTTGATGCTCTCATCAGTCCCCATAGATTTAATTACCGCTTCTATGCTAATGATTCTAAAATCTCCCTGTCCTGCCTTAATTTCTCTGCTGACCTCCAATCATACATTTCCATTACCCTTAAGACATCTTGATCTTAATGTCCAGTGGACCAATTAAACTTAATGTGTCCAAAACTGAACTCATTATCTTTCCCCCTCCACCTTCCTTCCCATCCTAACATCTCTTTTACTGCATCAAAGGCAACATCATCCCCCCAACTCCTTCAGGCTTGCAAACTAGTTGCCATCTTCAATTCCAATCCACTGAAGGCCTATAGATTTCAACTTGCACTATCTCTCAGATGGTGACACTCCTCTGATACTACCCTTACCCTGATACGGGCATTAATCAGCTCATACTTGGACAATTGCTGACTCAGGTTTCTCCCCATTTTAGTTTATCCTCCATCCAGCCACCAAATAAAGTGATTTTTCTAAAGTGTAGGTGTGATCATGTCACCCTTATCCCCTATTCAATAAACTACAGTGGTTCTCTATTGCCTCAAGGATTAAATATAAAACCCACAAACTTTTAAATTTCCCCATAACCTGACTTCTCAACTTTCAAGTCTTCTTACACCTTATTTTTTGCCACATACTCTTTGAGGCAGCAAATGACATGTTGAGAGGCCAGTGACATTGACTTCTTTTTAATTCCATGAATAAAACTGTCTATCTCTTGGCTTCAGGTATTTTTGTTTGCTGTGTCCCATGCCTTGAGTGTTCTCCCCATCATCATTTCTACTTCTTTCCCTTGCTTCCTTTAAGCCTCAATTAAAATCTCATCTTCTATAGAAAACCTTTGCCAACCCCTCTTAATTCTAGTGACTTTTAAAAAATAATTACCTATTTTCCTGTAGATAGTATATGTTCATATCAGTTTGCTTACTATCTCCATCCATTATTATGAATTCCTTGAGATCAGAAGTTATCTTTTGTCTCTTTTTTATCTATAGCAGTTAGCATAATAATTGGCACATAATAGCCACTTAATAAATGTTTATAGATTGATTGACAGTGCTCTTATCCTTCTATTCTACTTATATAGTATATCTCAATTGATTTCCAAAATAACCAAGTGAGTTAGAGAGTGCAAGTTTCAATAAACACATTTTAAAGATGAGGAAACTGAAGTTCAGAGAAATTAAATTACTCTAGGAAGACCTGAGAGCCAGGATGTAACCTAAAATAGATTCCTATGCCTCTTTAATGTGCATATCATGATATTCAGAATAAAAGTTATCTGTAGTTGTACTTCACCTTCACTACCTCCCCCCAAAAAAGCACAACACACACACACACACACACACACACACACACACACACACACACACACGACCATCAACTACATAAGGGCAGTGATCGTGCTAAGTAAAATTTACCTAGTATCTCCCTCAATATCCAAAAGGGTTCTTTTTACTTTAAGTCCAGTGTTCTTTCCACCTCTGAGATCCTAAAGCAAATCATCTAAATTAAGCCACTTAGAATTGAGCTTAATAGAATTAGCAGAGCCCATATAATGCTGGAAAGAGAGCTTAAATGAGATCAAAGGTGGGAGAAATAATTTGATGAAATAGTGAAATAGCAATCTCCAATTGATAGGAAATGATAGCACATGGACCAATTTACAAAGCAATCATCAAAAATAGGCTATTTCTATTTTAACAAAGGTACTGTGCATGCATCAAAGTCTTCCCTAAGCACTTTAGAATGCATGTGAAGATCAGCAACTGACCCACATATACATATGTTCTCTTTTTCTCTTTGGCCAAGTCAGGTCAAAAATGGACTCATTAAAAGGTTTACGGACTAGATAACACAAGTGCTTAGATACCCTGAAATACTAGGCAAGTCAATAAGCATTCATTAAGCACTTGCTATGTGCCAGACACTGTGCTAAGCATTAGGATAAAAAGAAAGCCGAACACAAGGCTCTGCTCCTCAGAGATGACATTCTAATGGAGAAGATATCATACAAACAGCTATATTCATTCAAAATCTATGCAGGGCAAATATGAGGTAATCTTACTAGGAAAGCATTAGCATGAGGTGGGGGGTGGGGAGCAGGCAAGAAAGACTTCTTACAAAAGGTAGGATTTCAGTTGAACCTTGAGAAAAACCAGGGAAGTTGGGAAGTGGAAATAAGAAAAGATAATATTAAAAGCGTGGGTGGATAAACAGTGAACAGACAGAATGATAAATGAATAGGAAAAACATGTCACTGGGTTGAAGGATACATTGAAAGGAATAAAGCATAAGTCATGCTGAGTGAAGTGAACAGAACAATGGGACCATTGTACATAATAACAACAACATGGCGCTATGACCAACTTGGATAGACTTCTATCTTCTCAGTAATACAATGATCTGAGACAATTCCAGAAGACTTAATGCCATCCACATCCATAAAAAGAACTATGCATGTTGAAGCATGCTATTTTCTCTTTTTTTCCTTCTCATGATTTCTCCTGTTTCTTCTGATTCTTCTTTTCTAACATGACTAATGTGGAAATATATTTAATATGATTGTACATGTATAGTCTATATCAGATTGCTTGCCATGTTGGGGAGGGGAAAGAGAGAGGGAGAAAAATAAAAATGGAACTCAAAATCTTATAAAAGTGAATGTCTAAAACTATATATGTAATTGGAAAAAATAAAATACTATTAAGAAGAAATAAAACAAGCACTTCAAAGACAAAAATAAATTAGCGGTAACTTTTGAGAGGACAGTTTCCAGTTGAATCATGATGTCAAAAACCATATTATACAAAGGCTAGAATAAAGTGAGAGGACAGAAAATCTAGGTGCTAACTATAGATTGCTTTCTTAAGTTTTGTGATGTAGACAGAGATATATAGAATGATACCTAGAAGGGATGGTCAGGTGAAGTGAGGTATTTTTAACAATAGTGAAAATTTGCATGTGTTTTTAGGCAGCAGAGAAGGAGCCAGTAGAAAGGGAGAGATGATAATATATTGATGAGAGAATAAGAATTATATAGTAAACAAGTTGCTGGAGAAGCCAGAATAAGATGGAATCAAGGGCCCATATGGAGAGGTTTGCCTTGGCAAAGAGAAACTCACCACTTTGCGTGAGACAAAGATGAAGCCATTGTCCCTTCCCCCAGTCTATGAATATAGATGGAGGAACTTTACATGCCAGGATTAACAAAAGGCTACCAAATTGATAGTCATAAAATCATAAAATAGACCAAGACCAACACATAGTTAACTGTGGAGAGATTCATCCCCCAAAGACTTACCATCAGGCAAAGATTCTACACACACACACACACACACACACACACACACACACACACACAAAGAGAGAAAGAGAGAGGAACTCATGATGACTACTGAGTTATTGAGGAATTGAAATCTGCACCTGTAAACCTTGCAGATCAAAGATTATTTTGAAATACTGAAGTAAAGGGTTTTATTTTCTGTTTTCAAATCTCTCTCCCTTAAAAAAAATCTTTAAAACATCTTGGTTTAGGGGAAAGTAGGGAGACATAAAAAAGGTGGAGTGGGCTAAATAACCATCCTCCATATTTCATAATAATTTACCATTTTATAAATATTCAGTGACCATCACATCCCAAGGCCATCAAGTGAATGATAATGAAAATGCAGATTTTCATGGGTGATTTCTGCAAGGCACCAACAACCAAGGAAGCCGGCCATATACTAATCATATGCAACTGGCAGCACATTTTATGGAGCTTCATAGTACAGAATTAGAATGTGTGCCATATTCTGCTTATAATAAATGTTAAAATTCATCATCCTGATGTATTTTGAGAAAATACTAGCCTATCAAACTTACACGATGATAGCTCATTCTTTGCTGCCATGGCAGCGGATATGTGTTGTAGGTGATTAAAGATCAGCATCTCACAGTTGTGACATCTGATACAGTCTGGAGTTAGTTCTTTTTACAGAATTTGTGATAGCAACATTAATCAGCTTCTCAAATCAGCAGAATCTCACAATGATGGAAGAATCCTGTTTCTTCCTTTGACTACTACAAGAAGGAAAAGGTACATAAAGAATAGGAACATATCTAATCATGTTATTTGCCACTTCAAACATAGAGAGATTAAAAGAAAGTGCCACATATGAGAAATAGCTGTTGATTCTAGTAATTAAATTTGCTGCAGAAAATAAAATAGCATGAGAGAAGTCTAATGTGGCTAAAATATTAAATTCACTTATTTCTAAACTTAGGCATAATGTTAATATAAATTTACACTTGGGGAGGGTCATGCCCTAAATGACATATGATATACACATATCCTCATAAAAGTCCATTTATGTTATTCAGACCAATTGCTTCATATTAACAAAAGCTGTATTATAAAAATCCATCTCTGTGGATATCCCTAGTAACATATTAAAATAAATAATTTTTGGTAGATTGGAAAACAATGGGTTTGGGATCAGAAGGTACAGATCCAAATCTTTTGCCATTTATTGCCTATGTGACACATCCTTTCTGAATCATTTTTATTCGTTAATAAAATGAGAGCCTAGATACAACCTCCAAGGCCCTTTCTAGTTCTAAATCTATAATCAATGTTTGCCCATGCTCAATACTGCAATCTTTAATAAGAAATAACTTCTATAAGCAGCTAGGTGGATAAACTGATGGGTCTAGAACTAAGAAGGCCTGAATTCAAATTTGACCTCAGATGCTAGTTATGTGGCCCTAAGGAAATCACTTCACCTCTGTCTACATCAGTTTTCTCGGTTGTAAAATGGGGATAATAATAGCCCGTCCTTCCAAGGATTGTTCTGAGGATAAAATGAGATGGTATTTTTAAAGCATTTAGCCCAGTTTCTGACACAAAGAAGGCACTTAATAATAAATGTTGCCTTCCTTTCTTCGTTGCTATCTTCCTTGTTACTAAAACCAT
Source organism: Petaurus breviceps papuanus (assembly GCF_028583685.1). Classification (NCBI taxonomy): domain Eukaryota; kingdom Metazoa; phylum Chordata; class Mammalia; order Diprotodontia; family Petauridae; genus Petaurus; species Petaurus breviceps. Next base: position 7,711,783 of record NW_027185791.1, read on the forward strand.
ACATTTAAAACTAGAAAGGATCTTAGAAGTGATCTAAACTAATTTCCTTATTTTATATATCAGAAAAATGAGGCCCAGAGGCTTCCCCAAGGTCACATAGGTAGACAGTTGCAAACAAGGATTTGAATGAAGGCCCTCCTAACTCCAAATTCAGGGTGCTTTCCCTTATAACATGCTACCTACCTAATTCAGCCTTTTTTCATTTCAGTTCTAACTTCTGGGAATTGCATGAAGGAGGGGAACAGAGTCAATATAGTAGAGTGAAATATCACAATTGACAAACTTCCACCAAAACTCTTCCTAAAAAACAACCACAGAAAACACTGAACAGAATTCCAAGTGGAAAAGTCAAGAAAAAGTCATAGTGATTCAATTTACAAACCCAGGGCAGGTTAGGAAGACAGAAAAAGATGTCTAAGGACATTGGAATGTCACTAGTCTAAGAACTGTGGTCTGAAAGCCAAGTAATAGTGGTGGCAGGTGGCAGCAACAAGGAGAAATGGAGAGCAGTAATGACAGTAGAAGTGGTGGCAGCAGTAACACCAGCACCCATGGGCAATAAGAGTAATGAATACCAGGTCAGAAAGAGATCCCAGAGGATCCCCGTTCTAACACTGGCAGGGGCATTAAATGTAAACTGGCATTTCTGTTGCCCATTAACCAGTTCCAGTTTGCAGTCCCAGGAGAGAGAGAAGTGTTTGCAATCATGAAAGAATAAATGCCAAGCTGTGTAAGAACCAGAGTATAGTCAAGAGGGGCAGTGACCAAATTTCTCTCAGGATAACACCACTTTGGGTGCACCAAAAACCTACAAGTCTTGAGACTGGGCTGTGAAAACAGAAGGAAATAACAGAAAGAAGTTTAAACCAGTCATCTACCCTGGAAGTGAGCAGGGTCCAATGCTAACATAAAGGACAAATTCAAGGAGTAAGATAGAAAAAACATAAGCAAACAATGAGAAAAAGTTTAAATATAAAAAAAATATCTTCCTGAACCATTTCATCCAAGTTAGTCACACCTTCAGGGAGATGCAGATTTAAAAAAAAGTACTGGGACGGGGGAAATTTTCAATATGCTGGATTTAAGGCAGTACATCAAACCATTAAAACAGAACAAGGAGAATATTGTCATATATTCTACTGTGAATGAGGCTATGATAGTAAGTTCATGGACTCTAGAAACATGGCTGCCCCTATATTTCTTTCTTTTCAGCCTTATGTCTGTTAAACTTGTTTGCAAGATGTGTTTCCTGAAGGCTTAGTACCCTCCACCTGAAGATGCCTGATCACTTAAACCAGATGTTCTCCTCTGTCCACAACTGTGATATGTCACCCCTGGACCTGGGGTCAACCAAGCTCCAGATAACAGCTAAAGTACTGATCTCTTGAATGAGAGCTTTTGAGGAAGGAACAGCTCTACATCCAATTTCAACAGGAAGCATGTATGGAGAAGAGCCCTTGACCCCTTGCCCCAATATTTTGAGCCCCATGTGTCTGAGGAGGGACTTATGGGGTACTTGTGCCCAAGCCCCCACTTTAAGATATTGTTTTATGTGCTGATTTTCTATTATCCACATTATATTGTTGCAAAATTCTGTTGACACTAGTTACCCCTAAACTCTCATTAACCTATGTAATTAAATGTATTGTTAATGTATTTTTGCTATGTAAGAGACATGAAAGATCTTGGGGCCAAATGTAATGATAATGGTAATTTGAAGATCTTCCCTGCCCCTAACAAACTGGATGTAATTATATGGAGCCTGTGGTGGGAGGAGTTTGCTGAAGGGTGGAACAGAGCCCATAAGAAGCTGGGAGTCAGAGTAGTTAGAGCTAGAGGGAGGAGAAGACACACCCAAGCAGACAGCTAGGCTTGTGAGTAGATGTTTGTGGGAAGGCTAAAAGATGGTGTGGTTTCATGCTGTGTTGTGGCTCATTAACTTCTTTGCTACTATGATTGATTAGATTTTCTGGTGCTGAGATTTTTTTTCTGGTGTCTGAATAAATGTTTTGCTTCTTTCTTATTTTTGGAGAGTCTGTTATATTTTGTGTTTGAGTACGATGCTGTCATACTCAGTTGCAGTCAGCACTGTGAATATTATGTTGACACTACAATCCCAAAACAAACATTCTCAGAAATATTTTAACTAAATTCAAGAGTTCCCAGGTCAAGGAAAAAATACTGAAAGTAATTAG